>NC_088866.1:46687345-46825285 GCF_032884065.1 Artemia franciscana | reverse complement strand
CCCCCTATCATAAAACCTCATATGCCCATGGGCATAATTTAAAACACGTGCCACTGGGCTCTGAGGATTGTGTCGACCCCGGAGTTTTTGTTATCTGACGATCGAACTATTACAAATAAAACTGCTATCTCAAAATTATTATCGGATGGGTTTGAGGCAGAGGGGGTGTTAGGGGGACTAGTTGATCTCCGACCTGTTTTGACTTTTAAATAGTAAACTACAATTTTCAATTTCCAATCAAATGAACTTCCTCTGAAGTTTATACGATTAGCCGTTCCATAAGAACCATTTATTCTTCATGGGCACACGTCACCTTCTTTTTTTTGGCATTGAAATTGTCCCAAACGCTTTTGTTGACGTTTGGTCCATAACTTCCAAGCGTGATGAATTTTTAAGTGGCAGCTGATCCTGCTCAATGGCTGAAATAATCTTACTACACAGATCATCACTTGTAGCGTGGCCAATAAAACTTGTGCATAAAAGTCTGCTCTGGATTTCGTTTCCATATGAGAACCAATATCGAACACGTATGTGTAACTCTTTCATACCAGCGCTGTTGGTTGTCTCGTCATATTCTAGTACAAGATATGATTGAATGTCCTTCATAAGAATTTGCTTACAGTAAGGATGCAGCGCATCTGTGATCAGACACATGAGTTTCTTCGCACATAGGGGCATTTCGTCGGAGATCTTACCGGGGAACATCGCATGGAAGATGGCGACGATTTGGTGAGAAGAATTAGCAGACATGGAACTCTGTACCGTTTGAAGTGCCCATATTAACTCAGCTTTATAAGCATCATCACGCTCACAAACATGTTTCTACCAGCTAATGGTTTATCCTTGGTTGTTTCATCAACTCGAGATTGTCCATTCAGTTGAAGCTGTAGTGGATGTAGTGGATGTAGTTAAGCAGTAACTGCGGCTGCGGCTTTGTGTGCTGCAGATCGCACATTTTGGTTTACCCCTGATTAACCCCAGCTGTGCAACCAAAATTTTTAAAGCAGAGTTTGCAAAAGAACGAGTACTGGTCGTTCCCAGTCTTACACCATACGCCCATCTTTCTACCGCTGCAATCCGTCTTAGCAAGCCATGAACTATTAAGCTTGGTAGACCCCATACTTAATTAACAAGCATCACCTGCAAAATAGCATCCCAAGATTAAAGAAAAACTATGGATATGTCCAAAACTGGGCCGTATTCGTATCAACCTTTTAAATAGCGTTCAGGCAGGAAACGCATAAGACGCAAGAACTCCAGTCTCATTAAACAGATACTGCCAGCCTGTCTACTGATCTTTGATCATCTCGGACAGGCCCAACAGTACAAAAAACAAAACATAGTCTACTAAGTCAACAAAACAGCATAGCCCAGGCAGAAGCAGCTTACTAAGCCCAATAAAAAACATTAGTTAAGTTCAAACAGCTCAACACTTGTAATTAATTATCGAACTACACCGAAAGACAGCACAGTCTACAACAGAGTCAAAAGCAAAAAGAGAAGCACATCTTGGCTTACTTAAAGAGAAGTGAAAATTGCAAATCATGAGCAATGTTCTTAGTGCTCTTCAGCTGAAAATATAGGAATAGTAGAATTTTAGCCAAAATATAGGCATTTTATAGGAGTGCATTAGAATATAGGAAATTATTGGAATTTATAGGTGATTCCGAACGCTATCAGTGACAGTTAATCGTGGATAAACCCTTACTGATGTATTTTTCCGTGTCAAGTCATGTAGGAGTTCAGGCTGGAGGGGAATCCTTGAAATACCTATTGCACGAATACTTTTTGCTAAATGTTTTATCTATTTCGTTTATACAGATAAATCGTAAATGATAATGTTACAAATTTTCTGTGTCCGATTCCACGTCGTCGCCCTTGTCGGTTACTGCTTCTAGATCTTCAAAGGTGGTTTTTCGGTATAGGAAAATGAGAGTTACTACTGGCTTGTAAATCCATTTTTTTGGACTATTCAGATTAAGTGTATTCTCCTTTTTTTTACGTAGCTCTTGTTGTCAAAAGCAAGAATGGAGAAGCGACGGGAGCGAAAACGGTAATTTTTTACGAGAATCGAAAAGTCAGAACGGAGAATTCGGATAAGAAGCACAACTACGTCTACATAATGTTAGATTATTGTAAGAAGGGAAGCTAACTAAATCTCTATTTTGAGCTGGAATAATGCGATTAAAACTTGCAACTTCATTGCTCACCAGTTTACGAACAATTGATATCATTCCCCAATTTCGCAGTCTAAATGAATTCCCTGAAACAAATTCTGATTTATTCAAATAATAATAAAGAAAATTAGTTGTTTTTTTCAGTCAAATTGTAAAACATGCATGCTTTCATTTTTCCTATAATATACAGTTGCCCCTTTGTTCTTGTTCTTAGTGTCAGATTTCACATCACCGTCGTTTCGGAGAACTGCTTCTAGATCTTCCAAAATTATGTCTATGTCGATGCCGTAAGTGACGAGTCGACTGATGACTGCTGTGTATGAAACTTCTCTGAGCATGGCCAGTTCTGCTTTAGCCAGTAATTGGATGTCAGCAAACTGAAAAAAAAGAATTTTGATATCTTTTTTATGTTTTCTCTCGTGAAGGGGTTGCTAATGGGTTGATTTTTCGATGGAATCCCAAAGATGAATATTTATTGGGTGAAGATAGCAAAACATTAAAGCAAAAGTTTTACTAGGAATGGTATTTTCAATATAGAATAGTTCAGAAAAAGTATTTCGAAAATAACATATATTTCCACTTTAAATTAGCGATTTTCTAATGAGCGCTTGTCTCTATCCAGCTCTCCAGTTTTCCGATGCGGTGGCTTGACGCAAAGCGTTTGAAAAGTGACCGTGCCGTGGTAAAAAGTTAGGTAAAAAGAACAACCAAGTAGATAAAAGGAGTAAAAACAGAAGATTATTATATCCTTATATTTAAATGAGCTGTCAGCGGACATTGAGGATTCCAGAAAATGTTGCGTTGTGCGATGGGCCAATCTCGGTACAGCCTAGAAAGCACTAAGAATGTGTAGGCACTTAACGAAACAATGGAGACGTGGGGGATTTTAAAAGCTAAATATCTATATATATAAAAATAAGTTGTCTGTCTGTGTGTCTGTCTGTGGATCAGGTGACGTCATGTTTCTATGTTGACTGACGTCATGAAATTAGTTGTCGTCATTTTTGCTTTGACGGTGACGTCATTCAAGATATTTAAGACATATGTTCACATAGAAATCTATTAATGTTTAAGTTTACAATGACTGATGAACTTACCATGGCAAAAGCCGATGAAGATGCTCAAAGAGTCTATGCCAAAAAACTTGCTGCTGATAGAGAAAGTCAGAAAAGAAAGCGTGCCGAGGAACTACCAGAGCAACGCGAAAGCAGACTTGCTGCTAAAAGAGAAAGTGAAAAAAGAAGGCGTGCCGAGGAATCAAAAGAACAGCAAGGAAACAGGCTTGAGGCTGATAGAGAAAGAAAGAACAGAAAGCGTGCCGAGGAATCAAAAGAACAGCAAGGAAACAGGCTTGAGGCTGATAGAGAAAGAAAGAACAGAAAGCGTGCCGAGGAACTACCAGAGCAACGCGGAAGCAGACTTGCTGCTAAAAGAGAAAGTGAAAAAAGAAGGCGTGCCGAGGAATTACAAGAACAGCAAGAAATCAGGCTTGCTGCTGATAGAGAAAGTAAGAAAAGAAAGCGTGCCGAGGAATCACAAGAACAGCAAGAAATCAGGCTTGCTGCTGATAGAGAAAGTAAGAAAAGAAACCGTGCCGAGGAATCAGAGCAACCTGAAAGTTATCGCCTGGCATTCAGGTACAACCCAGTCGATGATTATAGCTTGAGTAGATGTGTTCAAATCGGGACAATGTCTAAAATTTGTCCCCATTGCAAGGCCTTGAAATTCAATGGTGAAACAATGGGAATGTGTTGCGCCTCAGGAAAAGTTAAACTTCCTCTATTGGCTGCACCACCAGAGCCATTGAAGACTTTCCTTACTGGAACTACGTCAGAATCTAAGCGTTTTTTGTCAAAAATCAGAAAATACAACTCATGTTTCCAAATGACGTCGTTTGGAGCCCAAATCGAAAATCCAGATCAATTTATGTCTACTTTCAAAGTAAAAGGGCAAATTTATCATAGAGCAGGGTCCCTTCTACCATTCTCAGGCGAGAATCATAAATTTTTACAATTGTACTTCATCAGTGATAGAAATTCTGAATTGAATGCACGTTGCGAAATTTCTCCCAACGTTGAAAGGACAATCGTTTCCCAATTGCAACATCTTTTCCACGAAAATAATAATTTAGTGCGTCTGTTCAAAACAGCCATCGATTTGATGCCTACTGATACGCATAAAATTGTTATTTCCGCTGACAAAACGCCTCCTGGCCAACATGTGCGTAGATACAATAATCCAACTATCGACGAAGTGGCAATCGTTATGGTCGGTGATCAGTTTTTACCTCGAGATATTATTCTTCATAAGCGAAACGCTCAGTTGTTAAGAATTGCTGAAACTCATCGATGCTACGATGCCCTACAATATTCTATCAATTTTTGGGATGGAGCCGACGGCTATCACTTTAATATTAAATTGATGAATCCAGCCACTAACAAAGAAATGAATAAGAAATGCAGTGCAATGCATTATTATTCCAATAGACTAATGATTCGGCAGGATGAAGAAAATTATATTTTAAAATGCCGTGAATTGTTTCACCAATTCGTCGTTGATATGTATGCTAAAATTGAATCAGAACGTTTGCTATATATCCGTCTGAATCAGACCAAGCTCCGCTCTGAACAATACATTCATTTGCGAGATGCAGTTATAAATGACGGTAATACCACAAACGTTGGAAGATTAACAATTTTACCTTCGTCATATGCTGGCAGTCCCCGTCATATGCATGAATATGCTCAAGATGCTATTGCGTATATTCGTCTCTATGGTCGTCCAGATTTATTTATTACATTTACATGTAATCAATCTTGGGACGAGATACTGCAGCTTTTACTTCAAGGACAATCGGCGGTTCATAGGCATGACATTACGGCCCGTGTCTTCCGGCAAAAGTTGAAATCACTGATAAACTACATTGTAAAACTTGAAGTGTTTGGGTCAGTGCGATGCTGGATGTACTCAGTGGAATGGCAAAAACGAGGTTTGCCACACGTACATATACTAATCTGGCTACATAAAAAAATTACTTCGAACGAAATTGATGATGTGATTTCCGCTGAAATACCTGATAAAAATGTCGATAAGGGGTTACATGATATTATTGTAAAAAATATGATACATGGACCTTGCGGTGCACTGAACGAAAATTCACCATGCATGGCCAAAGGAAGGTGCACAAACCAATATCCTCGACTTTTAGTATCAAACACAATTACTGGCAATGATGGTTACCCACAATATAGAAGAAGATCTACTGAAGATGGCGGTAAAACAGCAATAATAAAGAAGCGTAACGGTACCACCATCGAAGTAGATAACCAGTGGGTTGTTCCATATTCCCCATTATTATCAAAAACATTTAATGCACACATAAACGTTGAATACTGTAACTCCGTAAAGGCAATCAAATACATATGTAAATACGTCAACAAAGGCAGTGACATGGCAGTTTTTGGCTTGCAGCCCGAAATCAAAGATTTCGATGAAATCGTACAATATCAGGCTGGAAGATACATAAGCAGTAATGAAGCTGTTTGGCGAATTCTTTCATTTCCGATACATGAACGTAGTCCAGCTGTTGTTCACTTAGCGGTACATTTACAGAATGGTCAACGTGTTTATTTCACGGAAACCAACGTGCAACAAAGAGTCCTGAATCCACCGGATACAACATTAACAGCTTTTTTTTCGCTTTGCAAAAATGATTCTTTTGCAAAAAACTGCTGTATACTGAAGTGCCTTCGTATTACACGTGGAATACTAAAAATAAAGTATTTGAACGTCGAAAACAGGGTAAGTCAGTCGACGGCCAACCTACCATCTTCAAAGATACCACGATAGGAAGACTCTACACCGTTCATCCCAATCAACATGAATGCTTCTTTCTGCGCCTGCTTTTGGTGAATGTACCCGGTCCGACATCCTTTGAGTATTTGAGGACTGTAAATGGTACTATACATGACACTTACCGTAGTGCATGCCAAGCTCTGAATTTATTGGAGAATGACCAACACTGGGATAACTGCATCAATGACGCGTGCGAAACGTCAACCCCAAGTCAAATTCGTGCATTGTTTGGCATCATTTTAACAACTTGCTCTCCATCAGCTCCTACAGAGTTATGGGAAAAATATAAGTCAAAAATGTCCGAAGATATACTCCATCGAAAACAGTTAGAGACGTCAGATATGACTTTTGATTTTACATCAGAAATTTATAACTACACTTTAGTTGTTATAGAAGATTTGTGCGTACGTTTGGAAAACAAACCTCTTCAGGATTTGGGAATGCCTTCACCTAACCGTATCGCTGCTGTTTCGACATGTGTAGAATTGGATCGTGAACAAAGTTACAGTACGATGGATCTATTGTCGTATGTACAAAATAACATTTCCAAGTTAACGTCGGAACAAAAAGACATTTATGATACGATAATGCATTGTGTCGATAACAACGTTGGAGAAATTTTCTTTTTGGATGCGCCAGGAGGTACTGGTAAAACGTTTGTGATAAAACTGATTCTGGCATCAATTCGATCAAAAAATGATATAGCGTTGGCAATTGCGTCGTCCGGAATAGCCGCAACATTGCTGCCTGGTGGAAGAACTGCTCATTCCGCTTTGAAATTGCCTCTGAACTTGCATTCTACAGAAACTCCCACGTGCAATATTTCCAAATCATCTGGGATGGGTAAAGTATTGCAGCAATGCAAACTTATTATTTGGGATGAGTGCACAATGGCACACAAAAAATCGCTCGAGGCTCTGGATCAATGCTTGAAAGATTTGCGAGGCAAGTCGAAACCCTTTGGCAGCACATTAATATTGCTTGCGGGAGATTTCAGGCAAACATTACCTATAATACCTAGATCAACTCCTGCAGACGAAATGAATGCTTGCCTGAAAAATTCTAATTTATGGGCACACGTAAAAACATTAAAATTAACTACAAATATGCGTGTCCGATTGCAAAACGATGACTCTGGTCAAACATTTTCAGATCAATTGCTGGCAATGGGAAACGGAAAGCTCCCAGTAGACTCAATTTCAGGACGTATACAACTACCTGCTGATTTCTGTAATTTAGTGACGTCCAAAAATGAATTGATTGAAAAAGTATTTCCGAATATTCTAAAAAATTATAAAAATAATAAATGGCTAAGTGAAAGAGCGATTCTCGCACCCAAAAATATAGACGTCCACGAAATCAACAATATTGTTTTGACCAAGATTCGAGACCAGGCAGTCCTTTACAAGTCAGTCGACACAGTTTTGGAACCAAATGAAGCGGTTAATTATAAATCTGAATTTTTAAATTCCATAGATCTTTCAGGGTTTCCACCACACGTGCTACAACTAAAAATAGGCGTACCAATAATACTTTTAAGAAATATAAACCCACCAAAGCTTTGCAATGGCACTCGACTTGCCGTAAAAAAAAACAATGGAAAACCTAATAGAGGCCACAATCTTGACAGGGCCTTTTGAGGGTGAGGCTGTTCTTATTCCTCGCATTCCCATGATTCCAACGGATCTGCCTTTTCAATTTAAAAGATTGCAATTCCCAATTCAATTAGCATTTGCAATCACCATTAACAAAGCTCAAGGTCAATCATTAGAAAAATGTGGTATAGATCTTAATACTGATTGTTTTTCCCATGGACAATTGTACGTTGCATGTTCGAGGGTCGGTAAACCTGACAATCTATTTATATGCAGCGACAATTGGACAGCGAAGAATGTTGTATATTCGCAAGTTTTACGCAGTTAATTTGTATTTTGGAACCAAATGAAGCGGTTAATTATCCATCTGAATTTTTAAATTCCATAGATCCTTCAGGGTTTCCACCACACATGCTACAACTAAAAATAGGCGTACCAATAATACTTTTAAGAAATATCAACCCACCAAAGCTTTGCAATGGCACGCGACTTGCCGTAAAAAAAAACAATGGAAAACAATGGAAAAACAATGAGGGTGAGGCTGTTCTTATTCCTCGCATTCCCATGATTCCAACGGATCTGCTTTTTCAATTTAAAAGATTGCAATTCCCAATTCGATTAGCATTTGTAACCACCATCAACAAAGCTCAAGGGCAATCACTAGAAAAATGCGGTATAGATCTTAATACAGATTGATTTACCAATGTACAATTGTCTTTGAGGGTCGGTAAACCTGACAATCTATTTATACGCACAGACAATGGGACAGCGAAGACTGTTGTATATTCACAAGTTTTACGTAGTTAATTTGTATTGTATCTATCTATCTATCTATCTATATAAAAACGAGTTGTGTGTATGCATGTTTGTTTGTTTGTAAAAAGAGCGTTTGCATATGACGTCATTATTAGTACATACGGCTTTGTATATGGACAGACAATGGGAAAGCCAAGAATGTTGTATATTCGCAATTTTTACGTAGTTTGAAACACATATATAAATCTATCTATATTCACAGGTGGGACACAGGGACACAACTACAATGGCGCGTAACTAATATGGCGCGTAACGACTTACGCGCGCGGGGGGGCTTGGGGGGGCACGAAGCGCCCCACCAACTAGGTGTTGGGGTGGCGCGAAGTGCCACCCCAACAGCTAGTACTATATAAAGTAAACTAACAAGGAGGGGTGCTTTAAAGTTCAGGTACGGTATCATCATGTTATTTTATTTCAATAACAAATGTTTGACGCTGCAAAACGGATACAGCAGATGAATTCGCTAGTAGAGGAATATTTTAGCTCAGGTTTCCGCTTTGCACTGTCCAATAGGATTCGTAATCCACTTAGGCTGAAGGTATATTTACCATATTTTCAAATGTCAAAAGGATGTGTCAGCTAAATTTCATTAGACTTATATTTTGGCCCTTTTTGACAAGGCTTCTCTTCAGGCTCAAAGCCGCTGAAGTTGTATAACAGAAACTTGTGAAAATCAGATATTTACCAGTAACAAATATCTAACTGAGTTATGAAACAAATTATTTTCTATCGAAGTTCCGGGGAAACCGCTTGCGACTATGTTCAGGTAACTAAAGAGAAAGTTTTGCAACCTCGGATGGCAAAAAAAATGTTCAAATTAACTTGTTGGCTGCTAAGATGGTAAGATTAATTCATGCCGCTAAATTAAGTCTCAGCATAGGTGGTTCTAGAGGTATTAGAAATCAACCCGATTAAAAAAAATAATAATAATGTTCAAATAAATTTGGTGGTTGTTAAGATTTTATCTCAAGAGAAGCGGTTCTAGAGGTATTAGAACCCGATTTCGAATATTTGTTTATAAGAATAACATAATACTTACATTGAGATTTATTGATACTAGTTCACCATTGATGAAGACTCCTTCTTATCTCGGACTATGGTTGGGTTTTGAAGCCTTACAGATTGACGTCGAGGTAGGGTGTGGTGGTGTCCCAGGTTGATCAGTCTCGTCGGAACGATAAGCGATGGAACCAGGTTAGTACTATTCCTGAATATATTAATTTTGGGGTTGACGATTGCGTATCTCTGAAGGATTGAAACGTCAGATTTGTTGTCTGGTTTCTTCCAAACCTTCATTTCAGCCGGTGTTGCCAGGTTGTCACTGGCTATAGTCAGATTAGCTGTCGGCCGGTTGCTGGCTGTTGGTTGTAACCTTTCGATATTCAGTAGCAAACCAGCAAAACTAATAAGTTTGTTGGTATTTTTAGCGTTGGATGCGTATTCGAGAGCGTGCAGATTCAGAAGTTGCAATGCTGGCAGACTTTCTGCAACTTGAAAAATATGAATTTACAAATACAATAATTAATCCCCCCCTAAGCTATAAACTGAGATTAGAAACAACTCGTCGGCCACCAAAAACTCCTGATTAATAAGCCCAAAGTAGCGGCAACATTAAAATGTTCATAAGTAAACCAATTTGTAACCAAACGCATTTGTACACCAATTTTAGGAATCTCATGAAAAGCTTAATATATACCGTTCGGGACGGAGGAGGGGTGGTCGGACAACGTCGATACCCGGGGAATTTTATTATTTATTGGGGCCTAGAGGGGAGGGGAAATCATAATCGCTTCGCGATAATTACTAAGCAAAATTACACTACTGATATTTAGGTGAATCTATAAGATTTCTAGAATTTGCGATGTTTATAAGATCATTTTCGTATTAATTTGTTAAAATCTGAACTAATAGCATTTTTTTACAGCGCGGCATTAACCATCCCAGATATTCACAAGGCTAAACAGTGTCGTTCAAAGCAAAACTTAAGCAAGTAGGAAAATCAATCAAAACTAGATACATTGAAAACAGAAGCTGTACCGGATAATCAACAGTAGCTGTACCGGAAAACAAGAAGCTGAACCGGAAATCGTCCAAAATGGAAAAAAATACGCTAAACTTTGTCATGTTCATAATTGCTAGTTGATGAAGAATCAAGAAAGTTGGCATAGCATGACTGCCCAGAGTGGGTTAGGATAAAAAGGACTAAAAATCGATAAGTACAAAACGACACAAT
Organism: Artemia franciscana; assembly: GCF_032884065.1. Taxonomy (NCBI): domain Eukaryota; kingdom Metazoa; phylum Arthropoda; class Branchiopoda; order Anostraca; family Artemiidae; genus Artemia; species Artemia franciscana. The sequence continues at coordinate 46,814,609 of NC_088866.1, read as the reverse complement.
GGTTATGGCGGTTATTTCAGAATCCACAACAGAACTAGAGATGACGTAAAGATAGAATAAGGGAAAGGGATCATTTACGAAAAAAAAATTCTGGTATGAGAATCAAATATATTTGCACTTAAAGCCAATGTATGGATATTTGTTATGTATTCTTACCTTCATTTCCGGTCTCCACCATTGATTTCCTCGTTATGACGAATTCTGGTATCCTACTCCTCGTTATCCCGGATTAAAAAGTTGCGTTCCTGACTTTGATCTTCTACTTCTGTTCTAAGCACAGGGTCCCGAATTGAAACGTCTTAGGAAACACAACGAAGAGCAGCCCACCAGTTTGGTTGACACAAAGTAGGTAGATCTTGCGAGCATGACTTGCTCCTTTTTCCAACATAATTGCTTCAATGTCATAGGCTTTGTCTGGAATTTTATCTGCTGCCACAGACTTCGCCGGCCTTTTTGCTGTTGAGCGCTTAATCTCGTCAAGTTTTACGTTTCAAGAGAGAAGTCGTCTGTAATGAATTAAATAAAAAAAAACTAGTTTTTTCCACTTAAAGTAAGGAGCGACATTAAAACTTAAAACGAACAGAAATTACTTCGTATATGAAAGGGGATGCTTCCTTATCAACGCCCCGCTCTTTACGCTAAAGTTTGACTCTTTCTCTCAACTCTTCTTTTTAAAACAGTAAAAAACTTAAGCGTAAAGAGCGGGGCGTTGATGAGGAAGAAGCCCCTTTCATATACGAAGTAATTTCTGTTCGTTTTAAGTTTTAATGTCGCTCCTTACTTTCAGTTGAAAAAACTTGTTTTTTTATTTAATTTCTGAAAGTTTTTGAATCAATACATGTTTTGATTTTGGCTCTCCGTAGAGGAATTTGCATATTTTTTTTTTTTTTTTTTTTTTTTGGCTAAATGGCTTTCTCATGATTTTGATCGAATGGTTTTGAGAAAAAAAAGAGCGGGGAGGAAGCCTAGTTGCCCTCCAATTTTTTGTTTAATTAAAATGGCAACTAGAACTTTTAATTTTTTACGAATCTTTTTATTAGTAAAAGATTTATGTAACTTATAAATTAGCTTACGTAAAGAATTTTTTATTCGCATGTTTTTATTACACATATGAGAGGGTTTGCCCCCTCGTCACTACCTCTCTCTTTACACCAAATCTTAAATTTTGTCCCAATTCATTAAGAATGACCCCTGAATCACAAAAGCCGTAGGATAAATAGTTGACATTACTAAAAATACTTTAGCGTAAAGAGCGAGGTATTAGGAGGAGGTGAGCCCCTCATATAAGCAATAATTTCTGTTCGTTTTTAGTTTTAATGCTGCTTCGTACTTCCAGCTGAAAAAACTTTTTCATATTTATTTTTTTATTGTTTTTTTTTTTTAAATAATGCTAGTAAATCCTGCGCTCCCTTCATGGAAATTTTCTTCCTCCATGACAAATTCCTTGATGGAAAGTTCCCCCAGTGTATCCCCCTCTTCTCAACCCTTCCCCCAACCAAAAAATCCTAGTGAAAACGCCTGTACACTTCCCAATAACCATTACTATATGTAAGCACTGGTCAAAGTTTGTAACTTGTAGCCCCTCCCATGGGGACTGTGGAGGAGTAAGTCGTCTCCAAAGACATAGTTATAAGGTTTTTCGACTACGCTGAATAAAATGGCTATCTCAGAATTTTGATCCGTTGACTTTGGGAAAATAATTAGCGTGGGAGGGGGCCTGGGTGCCCTCCAATTTTTTCGGTCACTTAAAAAGGGCACTAGAACTTTCCATTTCCGTTAGAATGAGCCCTCTCGCAACATTCTAGGACACTGGGTCGATATGATCACCCCTTGGAAAAAAAAAACAAAAAACAAACAAACAAATAAACACGCATCCGTGATCTGCCTTCTGGCAAAAAATACAAAATTCCACATATTTACGGATAGGAGCTTGAAACTTCTACAGTAGGGTTCTCTGACACGCTGAATCTGATAGTGTAATTTTCGTTAAGATTCTATGACTTTTAGGGGGTGTTTCCCCCTATTTTCTAAAATAACGCAAATTTTCTCAGGCTCGTAACTTTTGATGCGTAAGACTAAACTTGATGAGACTTATACATTTAAAATCAGCATTAAAATGCGATTCTTTTGATGTAGCTATTGGTATCAAAATTCCATTTTTTAGAGTTTTGGTTTCTATTGAGCCGGGTCGCTCCTTACTACAGTTCGTTACCACGAACTGTTTGAAACAAGACTTTATAGTCGTCTAAAATTTAATTATTTGTATTAAACACCCGAAATTACTACTACTACTACTACTACTACTAATAACTCACTGCAGCACCAAGCCGCCTGAGGCCAACACAGCTACGCACGCTCCTCCTCCAACCTAATCTATTTAAAGACTCCCTCTTTACACCCTCCCAGGAAGTTCCCATTTCCTTTAAATCTCTATTTATGACATATCTTAACCCAGACAAGGACGACCTGCTTTCCGTGTAGCCCCAAACGGTTGGCCAAAAAGGACAATCTTCGGTAATCTGTCATTCTTCATCCGTAGAACGTTGGTCCTTTTATATTGGGTTGCAGTATATTAAATTTAGAATTTCTAAGAATCAATAGATTGATTTTTACGGAAAATCAGAGGCTTAATGCCAAGCAGCTTCGGTTCCACTTGAAAATGTAAAAACAAATATAGAGGTGGGGGATGTATATTTAAATCAAAGTACAAAGACATGTCTGAGTCACGGTATTGGAACGATCAGCTTAGGGAAAATAAGGAATAATGAATCCAGCTCTGACCTTCGTCTCTCCCAGGGGACAAACTGTTTGCCCGGGACCCGGAAAAAAATAAAGCGTAAACAGCGTAAACAGCGTAAGCATTGAGGAGGGGCAACTCCTTTCATATACGGAATAATTTCTGTTCGTCTTAAGTTTTAGTGTTGCTCCTTACTTGTAGTTAAAAAACTTGTTTTTTTAATTTAATTTCTGAGAGTTTTTTAATTAATGCATGTTTCGATTATGGCTCACCACACATGAATAATTAAAACGAAATTTGCATATAAATTATTTTTTTTTATAAATACCTTTCTCATTGTTTCGATCGGACGATTTTGATAAAAAAAAGGCGGAGGAGGAGGCCTTGTTGCACTCCGATTTTTGGTTACATAAAAAGGCAAGTAGAACTTTTGATTTTCTTACGAAGTTTTTTATTAGTAATAAATATACATGACTTACAAATTAACTTACGTAACGAAATTCTATATTTGTATATTTTTATTAAGTATAAGAGAGGTTGTCCCCCTCGTCAATACCTCACTCTTTACACTAAAACTTCAATTTGGTTCCATTCTTTTAAGAATAACCCCTGAATTACAAAGGCTTTAGAATAAATAGTTGAATTTACTAAAAATACTTTGGCGTAAAGATTGAGATATTGTGGAGGAGACAAACCCCATTAAATACGTAATAATTTCTGTTCGTTTTAGATTCTAATGCTGTTCCTTACTTCCACCTTAAAAAAACTTTGTTCTTAGTTATTTTCTCATTGTATTTTTTTAATAATGCTAGAAAATCCTGCAGCCCCTTCATGGATATTTTCTTCCCTCATGATTATTTCCTTCATGGAAGGATCCTCCCATGCACCCCCCGACCCCATTTTAACGTGAAAAAATCCCCCTGAAAACGTCTGTACACTTCCCAATATCCATTACTGTATGTAAAAAATGGTGAAAGTTTGTAATTTGCAGCCCCTTCCCCAGGAACTCTGGGGGATTAAGTAGTCCTGAAATATATAATTGTTAGATTTTTTGACTATGCTGAACAAAATGGCTACCTCAAAACTTTGATCCAATGAATTTGGGAAAAAATAATCGTGGGATGGGGCTTAGGTGTCTTCCAGATTTTGGTCACTTAAAAAGGACACTAGAACTTTTAATTTCCGTTAGACTGAGCCCTCTCACGACATTCTAGGGCCTCTGGATCGATACAATCACCCCTGGGAAAAAAAAATAAAGACGCACCCATGATCTGTCTTCTGGCAAAAAATATAAAATTCCACATTTTTGTAGACAAGAGCTTAAAACTTCTACAGTAGGGTTCTCTGATATGCTGAATCGGATGATGCAATTTTCGTTAAGATTCTTTTACTTTTAAACGGTGTTTCCCCTATTTTCTAATTTAAGGGAAATTGTCTCAGGCTTGTAACTTTTGATGGGTAAAACTAAACTTGATGAAACTTATATATTTAGAATCAGCGTAAAAATGCAATTTTTTGATGTAACTATTGGCATCAAAATTCTATTTTTTAGAGTTTCGGTTACTATTGAGCCGGGTCGCTTCTTTCTACAGTTCATTACCACGACCTGTTTGATAACTACTATTCAGGTATTGATTCGACACATTTCTTCTTTATGTTATAGGAAACATTTCAGTTACGATGAAACAATATAATCGTTTTGTGAGTGAATAAAATTGCTTAGATCCCAAAATTCAACTAATGGTTTAGGATTGATTTCGTTTGTTTTCCGTCTACCCGTCTGTTGGTACGATGACTGGCAAAAGGGTTGAAACGTTTTGTTTAAACCTAGTCTGAGAATCTTTTTTGACCAAAGAACAGGTTACAGATGAGGGAGGGGTTTTAAGCTAAGTGACGAAGGTAATAGTTTAAAACGCTGAAGAGACAGTCGATTCAAAAGGAAGGAGATATGCTGAATCCGTATCTTTAACAAATTTTTCTCGACGAATGGTTAATTCATATGGAACAGATCAAAACGGCCAAATCTGACAAAAGAAAGTGTTTTCTTTTTCTGATCTTAGGATGCTTATCAGCTGGAAAAGTATGTTTCCCGTCAATGTGAAACCACCTCCACTGTCCCTAAATCTGCAACGCTTTGAGGTCCTAAAATTTACCTTAACAAGACACGTTAGACGAAAAGTATCCGTAGACAAAAAATAACTCTGTAACAGTGTGGGTACGTGATACAAGGAAGAAAAAAGATTTTTCGACTAGAATTTCATCACTTTCATCATAAAATTGAAAAAATCTCAACTTTTCCATTGATGATGGTACAGAAAATCCAGGCAGGATTTCCGGCTCGAGAGCACCCGACCCGAATTGTGTATTCAGTATGGAAAAACTGAAAAATCACAACAATGACTGAAACGATTGTAAAATCAAAAAAATTAGCGACGTACAACGAAGAAATAACAATAAGACGGACTAGCACACTTTTTTGAGCGTAGATCTGGATAGCACAAGTATAGTTTGTCATCGTGATAGTAGTTTCTTTGTATTTAATTATCATATGTTGAAAGTACCTCGAAGTTAAACTCTCAGTGGAAGTGAGGTCTGAATGACAACGGTAGAGCCCGGTGTCTGCTGATCAAAATTTAGTAAAAAAAATCCATTATGAGACAATCAAAACTACGCATATTAGAGTGGGGCTGACTGGGACAGGAAGAGTTTGAATAGAGCTTTTAAGTTGATTTAAGCTAAGTTTCCACTGCTCAATTTGCTATTCTCGCTACTCAGTTAATGGCCAGTTTTTTTTTTTGCTGACCAGCCTTTTCTCCCGGTTTTCCGTTTTGCTGCCCAGTTTTGGAAGTTCAAAACGTGAATAGATACCTAGATACCAATGACATCACGAAAGTTATATGTCTCTCAGCACGAGAAACTCTCGAAGAGGTAGAGATATTTTCTTCAAACTTGGTCTGAGGCAGTGTTTCCACTAATAAATTTTAAAAATCATGAGTTAACTTTTAGAAATAGGCGAAAACTGTTTGAAAGATGCTTCAAAAGGAAATATAAAAGGTTTTTATAAGAACTAATAGGTTTGTAACAGTAATATTCCCTCAATTCTAAGAAAACGCCAAAAAACATGCCATATTTTAAACAATAAGTACTTTCCCGCCCAAACCCTATCGCAAAACTCTCCTGCCCCAGCCGTCAAAAACAAATACATGGGGCCCACCCACCTGGCAACAGTGATTGAAACGGTTGTAAAATTCGAATCGATAGTGACGAAGGACGATGAAGTAACAATAAGAGCAATTTTAAGGCCGTGATTAAGTGAAGAGATGGAACTCGAAAATCCCATGTTAAAATTGAAAATTTATATCTAAAAAGTACTCAAGTATCCATTGGCGGAAGATACAGCTTTTAATATCAGGCCGTAGTTTCTTGAAGATGCTACATTAGGATTTTGCTCTATTTCCTCTAATTCCTTAGAAATCTTAGAAAATGTCTAGCTCTTCTTCACAAGTGTACTCTATTGAGGATATTGCTTTTAGAACAAAATTGGTACTATTATGAGCAGAAGAAAATAACCTGTAAGAAGATTGGAACCATTTTTCGATATATTTTTCTGTTTTCGAACAGTCCCATAGAATATTTTCAGCTACCTGAAATTTTTACAAGTTTTTTGCCAGAAAGAATCGTTTCAGATCGCCAATAACACCCCTAGACACCATATTGACCAGCTGGTGTTATAAACCTGTTATTTCAGCCAACGAATAAGTGCTATTTGAAGGGTTTTTGACAATCAACGGTCTCTACAGAAATGAGAGACAGAAGGCTACCCTAACTTGAATTTTGAACCTTGATGTTTTCAAGTTCACTTAGTCACGGCCTGAAATTACAGTTCAGAGTAGAAGACTAATATATTTTTTCCACTGTAGATCTGGATAGCACAAGTATTCGTAACTGAATGATGAGATAAAATGTAATGAATCCCTTATAACATCCCTCAATGCTCGAAGAACCCTTTTGCCCTAGAAGTTCTGAGAAAAATATCGTCTGTCGTAGTGCTGGTAGGTTTTTTTGCATTTAATTATCAAGCGTTTGAAGTACTTCGAGCTTAAAATCTCTAAGGAAGTAAGATCTGAATCACGGCAGAACTTGTCACGTAATCAACTTCAGATAAAACTTCGCTTTTAACAAATTTTCCAGTTTTGGAAATTGATTAGATGTTCGAGTTGGGAGTAAGAAGACATGCTGAACACTTATGTGAAAAATATTTTCTACCTGGACAACTTATTCGCCCGAAATCCAGTCAAAACCAGAAATTTGGCAAAAGTAAAGCAGGAAGTTTCGATCATTATGGTTAAAATAGATATGGCTTACAGAGGTAGCCTATATCTGCACATGGTTTTCTCAGATGATTGGCCCGGCGAAAATAGACCCGACTGTCTGGATCAAATATTACATTTTTGGGAGTCCATCAAAACCTTTGGTCTTCTTATTAGAGATTCGGCCCTTCTGGGCAAGGGTCTTCTTCAGGCTCAAACTGAAAGATTAACATGTGAAAAAAATGAAATTTCATTGAAATTGAAACTTGAAAATGATATATTTTCAAGTTTAAATGATAAACCGCCGACTGAAACCGAAAAACGTGTCATAAGTTAAATTTTTATTTGAAGCTGATTAGATGATTGAAGATGAAATAGGAGTAAGGAAGCACTGTGAAGCTGTATTTGCATTTTCCGGAAAACTGACAGAAGTAACACAGGATTAACCTGTTACAGAAGTAACAGGCCAAATATTTGTAAAGTGAAGGCACCGTGGTTATTAGCTGATGATGAAAACATGGACAACCAAACAAACAAACGAAATAACTACAAGAACGATAACTCTCGAAGGGAATGAGCTATTTTGATAAAACTTGGTGGGTAGATCCTTTGGGTCGAAGTACAAGTCAAATTTGAAGATAGGTGTGTAGCCGTATATTTGAGGGTGGGGCTTTCAACTTAAGTGGCAAAAAAGTATTTTTTGTGAGCTATTTAGATAGCTTATTTAGGGCTGAGGGGACACGCTGAATCCGAATATGAAAGTTATTTTCTCGTCGGACAAGAAGTTCACCCGGAGTCCAGCCAAAACCGGAAAGTTTTTTAAAAGTAAAAGTTTTATGTGAAGTTGATTAGGAAACAGGAAATTTGGCAGAAGTAAGGCAGGAAGTTTCGATCGGTATCGTCAAAATAGATATGGCTTGTACAGGTACATCTGAACTTGGCTTTCTCAGATGATTAGCCTGACGAAGGCTGGATCTGGCAAAGACAAGACCTAGTTGTTTGAATTAAATATTAAATTTCCAGTTCCCATCGAAAGTTTGTTCTTGTTTATTTATTTATTTTTTCTTTCTGAAAGTACTATCTTTTATTTTTATTTGAAAGTCAAGCTCTGTTTTTTAGTAATCGAGGATAAGTGCTCGATGAAATACTGTGGAAGTTTATGCGGCTTCGTATCATATTCTCTGGAGGCTAATACGAGGTCGTAAAAACCTCTCCAAAACTTATTGTCATAATATAGCTACCTGTGTAACATAGGAAGATATGCATTACATATCTATTCGAGAAAGGTTACATTGTTATAACTTTTTTTGAACAAGTATCTAATGTATATCTTCCTGTGTCCTACAAGTAGTTATACATTTTTGGGACGTCGATGTGATATCGTATCAACCTCAAGAGACGAATAGATTAGTAAGACCAACTAGCTTTTATAAGATAACAGTGTTGCTTTCTTTTGTATCTGAAAAGTTGCCTATTATTATCAAACTACGAATTTTTGCCTCAGTTTTCTCGAATTATTCTTGGAGGAATAAATTTTTAACACCGCAAATACTATAGCTATCTCAGTACTTTAGTCCACCAAACTGAAAAGAGAGAATTCAACTACTCCATTTTGCCTAGAGGAATTGTATATAGTTTACTTCAAATCAAAGAAATCTGATTTTCAATTGTTCTCTTGCAGGACCAATGCGCTTTACTTAGCAAACAAAGCTTGCCCCACCCTTCAGTGCAGTCACTTCTACCTGATACTGGTAAAGCTTTTCAACTGTTCTCCAATAGTTCTTCAACAATTTTCAATTGTTCTCTTGCAGGACCAATGCGATTTACTTAGCAAACAAAATTTGCCCCACCTTTTAGTACAGTCACTTCTACCTGACACTGGTAAAGCTTTTCAACTGTTCTCCAATAGTTGTTCAACAATTTTCAATTGTTCTCTTGCAGGACCAATGCGCTTTACTTAGCAAACAAAGTTTGCCCCACCTTTTAGTACAGTCACTTCTACCTGATACTGGTAAAGCTTTTCACCTGTTCTCCAATAGTTCTTCAACAATTTTCAATTGTTCTCTTGCAGGACCAATGCGCTTTACTTAGCAAACAAAGTTTGCCCCACCTTTTAGTACAGTCACTTCTACCTGATACTGGTAAAGCTTTTCACCTGTTCTCCAATAGTTCTTCAACAATTTTCAATTGTTCTCTTGCAGGACCAATGCGCTTTACTTAGCAAACAAAGTTTGCCCCACCTTTTAGTACAGTCACTTCTACCTGATACTGGTAAAGCTTTTCACCTGTTCTCCAATAGTTCTTCAACAATTTTCAATTGTTCTCTTGCAGGACCAATGCGCTTTTATTAACAAACAAAGCTTGCCCCACCCTTCAGCACAGTCACTTCTACCTGATACTGGTAAAGCTTTTCAACTGTTCTCCAATAGTTCTTCAACAATTTTCAATTGTTCTCTTGCAGGACCAATGCGCTTTTATTAACAAACAAAGCTTGCCCCACCCTTCAGCACAGTCACTTCTACCTGATACTGGTAAAGTTGCCTTCTACTCGGCACTGGTGCAACAGGAGGATCACCACGATCAGAACTCCGAAATTAAAGAATACAAAATGGAAAAACCAATACGAACTCGAATACTTATTACGAACTCTATTACGAACTTGAAAAAAAAATACAAGTACTGAAAGAAATTAAGTAAAAAGCAAGCAAAGATTTGTAGGAAATAAAGTAAATTCACAAAATTGTACATCAGCAAAACTAAATTCAAAAGATTAAACTAAAAAACGATAAAATCGACCAAATATGAAAAAGTAAGCTTCGACAAAGTACCTGGTTGAAGAATGTCCGGGAAAAATGTACGAAAATCAAGAAGTGTTGAAGATAATACTAATACCTTAGGCTTCGTATTGCCTTTAAGAAATTTGGAAAATGCTGATTCTGTTTCCTGCTATGCAAATTTAGTTTTTAACGTTTGAATCATTTCGAAAATCTTTCGGAACAGTTTAAAGACTGGGAACTTCTCAAATTTCTTGGAACTTGAGCTACAAAAAATATGTTACGCATATTCAAATTGCAACAAAGACTCTGATATCAGCGTTACGTCTAAGCACTTGACGAAATTATTCAAAGAAAAATGTTTGGAGGAAAAGGACAGCAAGATGCAAGTGAATGTCTAATTTGTTGGGTCAATGCTGTACCTAAAACGTCGAATAAGAAAAGTTTATTCAACTTCAACGTCGTAACCAAGATAAGCTACGTAATATGCAACTTGTTGAAATCCGATAAGAAGAATCATTCTGGAATTTCAATGATTAATATTCCTCATAAGTGACCTACTAGCTTAAATTAAAGCATCAGAGAACATTTTTCAGCAAGAGAATCTTCTCGACAGTATGTGTTCTTCTTGTAAAACACAAGGATTGTTCCAAAAACACAAGTAACTCAAAACAATAATGGTTATCGAATCGTGTCCCTAAATTGTTACTCTTTCGACAGATAAAGTAATTCTGTAGTAATAAAGGATACTCGTCTTTGCAAGATAAATGATTTTAAGATCGTATCAAACAGTTCTTGGTAACGAACTGTTACAGAATTTTGATACCAATAGTTACATCAAAAGAACTGAATTTTAATGCTGATTTTGAATATATGAGTTTCATCAAGTTTAGTTTTACCCATCAGAAGTTACGAACCTGAGAAAATATGCCTTACTTTAGAAAATAGGGGGAAACACCCCTTAAGAGTCATAGAATATTAACTAAAATCACATCATCAGATTCAGCGTATCAGAGAACCCTACAGCAGAAGTTTCAAGCTCCTATGTATAAAAATGTGGAATTTTGTATGTTTTGCCACAAGACAGATCACGGATGCCTGTTTATTTTTTGTTTGTTTTTTCCCATGGGTGATCATATCGACCCAGTGGTACTAGAATATCACAAGAGGACTCATTCTAACGGAAACTAAAAGCTCTAATGCCCTTTTTGAGTGACCAAAAAAGACGGAGGGCACCCAGGCCCCCTCCCACGCTCATTTTTTCCCAAAGTCACCGGATCAAAATTCTGAGATTGTCATTTTATTCAGCATAGTTGAAAAACCTAATAAGTATGTCTTTGGGGACGACTTAATCCCCCACAGTCCACATGGGAGGGGCTGCAAGTTACAAACCTTGGCCGGTGTTAACACATAGTAATGGTTATTGGGAAGTGTACAGACACTTTCAGGGATATTTTTCGGTTCGGGAGGGTTGAGGGGAGGGAGTTATGCGGGGGGAACTGTACATGGAGTAGTTTGTCATTGGGGAAGAGAATTTCCATGAAGGGAGCGCAGGATTGTTTAGCATTTTTTTAAGAGCAATTAAAAAATAATATGAAAGTTTCTTCAACTGAAAGTAGGGAGCAGCATTAAAACTTAAATCGAACAGAAATTATTATGCATATGAGGAGTTCACCTCCTCCTAATACCTTGCTCTTTACGCTAAAGTAATCTCATTAATTTCAACTATTTAATCTATGGCCTTTGTGATTCAGGGGTCGTTCTTAAGGAATTGGGACAAAATTTAAGCTTTAGTGTAAAGAGCGTGGTATTGACATGGGGGGCAGACCCCCTCATATAGGTAATAAAAACATACGGATTTAGAAGTTCGTTAAGTAAGTTAATTCGGAAGTTAGGTATATTTTTACTAATAAAAAGGTTTGTAAAATTGAAAGTTCTAGTTGCCTTTTCAAGTAACCAAAAAATTGGAGGGTAGCCTGGCCTACTCCCCCGCTCCTTTTTTCTCAAAATCGTCCAATCGAAACTATGAGAAAGCCATTTAGCCAAAAAAATAATTTAATATGCAAATCTCATTTTAATTATTCATGTGCGTAGAGCCAAAATCAAAACATGCATTAATTCAAAAATGTTCAGAAATTAACAAAAAAAAACATTTTTATTTAACTGAAAGTAAGGAACGACATTAAAACTTAAAACGAACAGAAATTACTCCGTATATGAAACAGGCTGTTCTCTCTTCAAAGCCCCGCTCTTTAAGCTTAAGTTTTTTTATTGTTTTAAAAAGTAGAGTTGAGAAAAAGAGCCGAAGTTCCAGAGGGGGGTGTTGAGGAGAGAACAGCCCCTTTCATATACGGAGTAATTTCTGTTCGTTTTAAGTTTTAATGTCGCTCCTTCAGTTAGAAAAAAAAAACTTTTTTTTTTATTTCATAAACAAAGTATCAAAACGTGAATGCATTGACTTCAGAGAAGGAGAGAGAGAGAAAAACAGATAGACAAGGAAAGGAAAGAAAACGTGAAGACAGAATTGAGGGAAAAGAAAAGTCAAGAAGAAAGAGACGAAAAAAAAAGAACTTTAGGATATTCATTTCCGAGAAAAGAAAAAACAAGAGGATAGAACCGATAAATGAAGGAACGCTAGGATATACAATTCCGAGAAAAAGGAAGACAAACAGATAGACAAGCAAAGGAACAAAAACATTAAGAGACTGAATACAGAAAAAAGAAAAGACATGCCGATAGAGCTGAAAAATAGAAAAGAAATACCAGGATGTGGAATTTCGTCAAAAAGAAAAAAGAAACGGACAGGATAGAAGAGGAACGAAAACGGCAAGGGACGGAATTCAGACAAAAGGAAAGACGAGCAGATAGAGCTGAAAAAGAAAAAAAAAACAAGATGTAAAATTTTGAAAAAAGAGAAAGAAACAAGCAGGATAGAAAAGCAACGAAAGAAAACTCTACAAAGGGAAGAACAAAGTCAAAAAATCCTCACACTCAAAGAGTCTGGCCCAGCTTTTGTCTGCAAGTCTTGTACGTAACTCTCCTATCGTGTCAACACAACGAAGCTATTACCTATTCTTCAAAAACATATTTTTCATAATTATATTCTCAAAAGGAAACTTCTCTAGACGTAACAGCATTTGGAGAAATAAAAGAGAATACGTGGGTGTGCCTCACAAGTGCGAAGTACACAAAACAAATACAGAAGAGAGAATAATGAGGACTTTTTTTTCCAAAGACAGTGAGTGAACAAAACCTATTTGAATATTTCAGTCCTGTGTCTAAGGGCCGTGTCCAGCAAAGAAAAATAATAAATAATAACACACTTGTAATACAAGTTCTCGGTTAAAAATCCATTTTTTGTAATAGACTAGCTGTTGGGGTGGCGCTTCGCGCCACCCCAGCACCTAGTTGGTGGGGGCGCTTGGCGCCCCCACCCATGCCCCCCCCGTGCGCGTAAGTCGTTACGCGCTATTGTAGTTGTGTCCCTGTGTCCCACCTGTGAATATAGATATATATATATATATATATATATATATATATATATATATATATATATATATATATATATATATATATATATATATATATATATATATATATGTTTTAACTACGTAAACTTGCGAATATACAACATTATTCGCTGTCCCATTGTCTGTACATATAAATAGATTGTCAGGTTTACAGACTCTTGAACATGCAACATATACTTGTCCATGGGAAAACAATCCGTATTCAGATCTATACCTCATTATTCTAATGGTTGCCCTTGAGCTTTGTTGATGGTGATTGCTAATCAAACATTCCCTGTGTCCCCATCGTCATTTATATATCCCTCTGTGCCCCCCGGCGTTCCCGTTGTAGTTGTGTCCCTGTGTCCCAGTCGTCATTTATAGTCGACAAACACGTCCCAGTCGTCATTTGTTTCCCGGTGTCCCAGTCTGTAATTTCTCTTTGAGTGTCCCGGTCGTCATTTGTCTGTATATACATTCGTTTTTGAATTGGTATATGATGAAATAAATTTTTGCGTTTTTTTTCTTTTTTCCACACAATTATTATTTATTTGTTTTTTTCCTTCGTTACGTAAGTTAATTCGAAAGTTATGTATATTTTTACTAATAAAAATGTTCGTAAAATTAAAAGTTCTGGTTGCCTTTTTAAGTAATCAAAAAATAGGAGGGTAGCCTGGTCTACTCCCCCGCTCCTTTTTTTCTCAAAATCGTCCAATCGAAACTATGAGAAAGCCATTTAGCCAAAAAAAAAAATGATTGAATACGCAAATTTCGTTCTAATTATTCATGTGTGGAGAGCCCAAATTAAAACATGCATTAATTCAAAACGTTCAGAAATTAGTAAAAAAAAAAAACAATTTTTTTTTAACTGAAAGTAAGGAACGACATTAAAACTTAAAACGAACAGAAATTACTCCGTATATGAAAGGGGCTGTTCTCTCTTCAATGCCCCGCTCTTTACACTAAAATTTTTTACTGTTTTAAAAAGTAGAGTTGAGAAAAAGAGTCAAAGTTTAGTGTAAAGAGCGGGGTGTTGAAGAGAGAACAGCCCCTTTCATATGCGGAGTAATTTCTGTTCGTTTTAAGTTTTAATGTCGCTCCTTACTTTCAGTTTAAAAAAAATCTTGTTTTTTTTATTTAATAAGCAAAGTATCAAAACGTGAATGCATTGACTTCAGAGAAGGAGAGAGAAAAACAGATAGACAAGGAAAGGAAAGAACATGCGAAGACAGAATTGAAGGAAAAGAAAAGTCAAGAAGATAGAGCAAAAAAAAGAACTTCAGGATATTCATTTCCGAGCAAAGAAAAAACAAGAGGATAGAACCGATAAATAAAGGAACGCTAGGATATACAATTCTGAGAAAAAGGAAGACAAACAGATAGACAAGCAAAGGAACGAAAACATTAAGAGACTGAATACAGAAAAAAGAAATTCATGCCGATAGAGCTGAAAAATAGAAAAGGAATACCAAGATATGGAATTCCGTCAAAAAGAAAAAGAAACGGACGGATAGAAGAGGAACGAAAACGGCAAGGGACGGAATTCAGACAAAAGGAAAGACGAGCAAATAGAGCTGAAAAAGAGAAAAAAAAACAAGATGTAAAATTTCGACAAAAAGAGAAAGAAACAAGCAGGATAGAAAAGCAACAAAAGAAAACTCTGCAAAGGGACGAACAAAGTCAAAAATTCCTCACACTCAAAGAGTCTGGCCCAGCTTTTGTCTGCAAGTCTTGTACGTAACTCTCCTATCGTGTCAACACAACGAAGCTATTACCTATTCTTCAAAAACATATTTTTCATAATCATATCAAACAGTTCGTGGTAACGAACTGTAGTAAGGAGCGACCCGGATCAATAGTAACCAAAACTCTAAAAAATGGAATTTTGATACCAATAGCTACATCAAAAGAATCGCATTTTAATGCTGGCTTAAATATATAAGTTTCATCAAGTTTAGTCTTACCCATCAAAAGTTACGAGCCTGAGAAAATTTGCGTTATTTTAGAAAATAGGGGGAAACGCCCCCTAAAAGTCATAGAATCTTAACGAAAATCACACCATCAGATTTAGCGTATCAGAGAACCCTACTGTAGAAGTTTCGAGCTCCTATCTACAAAAATGTGGAATTTTGCATTTTTTGCCAGAAGGCAGATCACGGATGCGTGTTTATTTGTTTTTCTGTTTTTTTGTTTTTTTGTTTTTGTTTTTTTTCCCCAGGGGTGATCGTATCGACCCAGTTGTCCTAGAATGTTGCAAGAGGGCTCATCCTAACGGAAATGAAAAGTTCTAGTGCCCTTTTTAAGTGACCAAAAAAATTGGAGGGCACCTAGGCCCCCTCCCACGCTAATTATTTTCCCAAAGTCAACGGATCAAAATTCTGAGATAGCCATTTTATTCAGCGTAGTCGAAAAACCTTATAACTATGTCCTTGGGGACGACTTACTCCCCCACAGTCCCCGTGGGAGGGGCAACAAGTTACAAACTTTGACCTGTGCTTACATATAGTAATGGTTATTGGGAAGTATACAGGCGTTTTCAGGAGGATTTTTTTGGTTTGGGGGAGGGGTTGAGAAGAGGGGGATATGCTGGGGGAACTTTCCTTCGAGAATTTGTAATGGGAGAAGAAAATTTCCATGAAGGGAGAGCAGGATTTACTAGCATTATTTAAAAAAAAATAATTAAAAATAAAAGTGAAAAAGTTTTTTCAGCTGGAAGTAAGGAACAGCAATAAAACTTAAAACAAACAGAAATTATTACCCATATGAGGGGCTCACCTCCTTCTAATACCTCGCTCTTTACGCTAAAGTATTTTCAGTAATTTCAACTACTTATTCTATGGCTTTTGTGATTCAGGGGGTCATTCTTAATGAATTGGGATAAAATTTAAGCTTTAGTGTAAAGAGCGAGGTACTGACGATGGGGCGAATCCCCTCATATATGTAATAAAAACATGAGAATACAAAAGTTCTTTACGTAAGCTAATTTATAAGTTACGTAAATCTTTTACCAATAAAAAGATTCGTAAAAAATTAAAAATTCTAGTTGCCTTTTTAATTAACCAAAAAATCGGGGGGCAACTAGGCTTCGTCCCCCGCTCTTTTTTTCTCAAAATCATTCGATCAAAATTATGAGAAAGCCATTGAGCCAAAAAAAAAAATATGCAAATTTCGTTTTGATTATTCCTCTGCGGAGAGCCAAAATCAAAACATGCATTGATTCAAAAACGTTCAGAAATTAAATAAAAAAAACAAGTTTTTTTAACTGAAAGTAAGGAGCGACATTAAAACTTAAAACGAACAGAAATTACTTCGTATATGAAAGAGGCTGCTTCCTCATCAACGCCCCGCTCTTTACGCTAAAGTTTTTTACTGTTTTAAAAAGAAGAATTGAGAGAAAGAGTCAAACTTTAGCGTAAAGAGCGGGGCGTTGATGAGGAAGCAGCCTCTTCCATATACGAAGTTATTTCTGTTCGTTTTAAGTTTTAATGTCGCTCCTTACTTTCAGTTAAAAAAACTTGTTTTTTTTATTTAATTCTCAAAAGGAAACTTCTCTAGACGTAACAGCATTTGGAGAAATAAAAGAGAATACGTGGGTGTGCCTCATCTGTGCGAAGTACATAAAACAAATACAGAAGAGAGAATAATGACTTTTTTTCCCAAGACAGTAAGTGAACAAAACCTATTTGAATATTTCGGCCCTGTGTCTAAGGGTCGTGTCCAGCAAAGAAAAATAATAAATAATACACACTTACAATAAAAGTTCTCGGTTAAAAATCCATTTTTATAATAGATTAGGCATCGTTACTTCTTAACGAAAGGTTCAGCCAAGACTGTGTGATAAAAGCTAACATTTTACAAGCTAAAAAGGTTCATTCATTTCACTAACTGTATTTATTACAAATTTGAATAATTTCTTATTGCAATGTTTGCCTTCTCTGCAGCTAATGTTTTAGTTCTTTTGGGATTGGGCTTGTTTTTATTCCTTCCTTTTTTTTATTTTGAATTAGATTATTTTTTATAATTAATTTTGTATGCATAAGGTTGAGTGTGTATTCACCCAAGTCTCTATTTAGGGATGCATTATTATTTAAGTTTCGTTTGATAGTGATTGCCCTGCGGACAGTTTGTTTGATTCCTAGGTCATTGCGAATTAGAATTGTTTCGTCAAATAGAACATAATGGTTTGGATTTTGAAAAATACGATTGTCAAACAGTTCGTGGTAACGAACTGTAGTAAGGAGCGACCCGGCTCAATAGTAAACGAAACTCTAAAAAACGGAATTTCGATGCTAAAAGATATATCAAAAGAATCGGATTTTTATGCTGATTTCAAATATATAAGTTTCATCAAGTTTAGTTATTGTCATCAAAAGTTAGGAGCCTGAGAAAATTTGCCTTATTTTGGAAAATAGGGGGTAACACCCCCTAAAAGTCATAGGATCTTAACGAAAATTACACCATCGCATTCAGCGTATCAGAGAACCCTATAGAAAAAATTTCAAGGTCCAATCTACAAAAATGTGGAATTTCGCATTTTTTGCCAGAAGACAAATCACGGGTGCGTGTTTATTTGTTTTTTGTTTTGTTTTTTTTTTTTTTTTTCCAGGGGTCATCGTATCGACCAAGTGGTCCTAGAGTGTTGCAAGAGGGCTCATTCTAACGGAAATGAAAAGTTCTAGTGCCCTTTTTAAGTGACCAAAAAAATTGGAGGGCACCTAGGCCCCCTCCCACGCTCATTTTTTTCCCAAAGTCAACGGATCAAAATTTTGAGATAGCCATTTTGTTCCGCATAGTCGAAAACCATAATAACTATGTCTTTGGGGATGACTTACCCCCCACAGTCCCTGGGGGAGGGGCTGCAAGTTACAAACTTTGACTAATGTTTACATACAGTAATGGTTACTGGGAAGTGTACCGACGTTGTCAGTGGGATTTTTTTGGTTTGGGTGTGGGGTTCAGGGGAGGGGGCTATATGGGAGGATCTTTCCTTGGAGGAATATTTCATGGGGGAAGAGAAATTCAATGAAAAGGGCGCAGGACTTTCTAGCATTACTATAAAAAAAAAACAATGAAAATATAAACATGAAAAAGTTTTTTCAATTGAAAGTAAGGAGAAGCACTAAAACTTAAAAAGGAACAGAGATTATTACGCATATGAGGGGTTCTAAAAATACTTTAGCATAAAGAGCGAGGTATTTAGGAGGAGATAAACACTTCACTCTTTATACTAAAATTTGTTTAAATAATTTCAACTATTTATTCTACGGCCTTTCTGATTCAGGGGTCATTCTTAAAGAATTGGGATAAAACAAGATTTAGTGTGAAGAGCGAGGTATTAACGAGGGGACCAACCCCCTCATATATATAATCAAAAATATAAGAATATAAAAGTTTGTTACGTAAGTTAATTCTTAAGTTATGTATTTTTTTTTACTAATAAAAACGTTCGTTAAAAATAAAAGATCTAGTTGCATTTTTAAGTAACCGAAAAATTGGAGGGCAACAAGACCTCCTTCCCCACCCCTTATTTCTCAAAATCGTCTGATCAAAACTAAGAGAAAGCCATTTAGCCAAAAAAAGAATTAATATGCAAATTTCATTTTAATAATTTATGTACGGAGAGCCAAAATCAGTCATGCATTAATTAAAAAACTTTCGGAAATTAAATAAAAAAAACAAGTTTTTTTAAATGAAAGTAAGGAGCGACATTAAAACTTAAAACGAACAGAAATTACTCGGTATATGAAAGGGGCTTTTCCTCCTCGACACCCCGCTCCTTGCGCTAAAGTTTGATTCTTTCTCGCAACTCTACTTTTTAAAACAATAAAAAACTTTAGCGTAAGGAGCGGGGTGTCGAGGAGGAAAAGCCCCTTTCATATACGGAGTAATTTCTGTTCGTTTTAAGTTTTAATGTCACTCCTTACTTTCATTTAAAAAAACTTGTTTTTTTTTATTTAATTTAAAGCTGAATCGAAAGATGTGGAGCTAATTTTAGATTTTTATGCTTTTTCAATACTTTCTATGTGTTGCTGTAATCTTGTTCCTACATTTTGGTGGGTTCGACCAACGCAATAATTTCCACACCTACGTGGTATTTGATACACCCCTCTTAGACGAGTAACTGGAGTTTTATCCTTACCAGAATTGAGAAGATTCATTATACTTAAATTACTTGTGAAGACAACACGTAAATTATATTCTTAACAAACTTTTTTCAGTTTTGAAGTAATTTTCGGAATATAAGGTAGGTAAATCGTACTTGTGGGTTTTTTCGAATCGTTTACTGGTGTGGTATTTAAGGCTTTAGGAGAATGTATCTTTAATCTCTGAGCAATAACAATATTTATGAAAGAAATTGACCCATTGCCAAAAAGTATGTCTGTAATAAAATTTAATTCTTTTTTTAATATACGGCTCTGAACAGATATTAAGTACTCTACCCACAAGAGATATTACCACGCCTCTTTTAACCTGTGGAGGATGGTTAGATTTGAAATGAAGGTATCTATTATTATGTGTAGGTTTTCTGTAAACCGTAAATCAAGTTTATTCTCACTACGTATTATCAATACATCTAGAAAAGGTATTTTTCCATCTGTTTCGGTCTCTAGAGTGAATTCCAGGTTTAAATCGTAAGTATTTAAATGTTCTAGAAAACCTTTAAGTTCACTTTCGCCATAATTCTAAACTAAAATTGCGTCTTCCATGAACCCTATGCACACAGAATTAATTATTGAAAATACCAATTCCAAAAGAATTACAAGATTAGCTGCAGAGAAGGCAAACATTGCAAAAAGAAATTATTCAAACATTTAATAAATACAGTTTATAAAATGAATGAACCTTTTTAGCTTGTAAAATGTTAGATTTTATCACACAGTCTTGGCTGAACTTGCAAACAGTTCATAGTAACGAACTGTAGTAAGGAGCGACCCGGCTCAATAGTAACCGAAACTCTAAAAAACAGATTTTGATACCAATAGTTACATCAAAAGAATTGAATTTTAATGCTGATTTTAAATATATGTGTTTCATCAAGTTTAGTATTACCCATCAAATGTTACGAGCCTGAGAAGTCATGGAACCTTAACAAAATCACCCCTCTTTTTAAATGACCAAAAAACTGGAGGGCACCTAGGCTCCCTCCCGCGCACATTTTTTCCCTAAAATCACCAGATCAACATTTTGAGAAAGCCATTCTGTTCAAATTAGTCGAATACCTAATAACTATGTCTTTGGGAATGACTTAATTGCCCGAAGTCCCAGGGGCAGGGGCTGCAAGTTACAAACTTTGACCATCGTTTACATATAGTAATGGTTATTATGAAGTGTACAGACGTTTTCAGGGGGACTTTGTCGCGTTGGGGGGGGGGGGGGTGGATCGGGGGAGGGGTTACGTGGGAGGATTTTTCCATGGAGGAATTCATCATGAGGGAAGATGATTTCCATGAAGGGGGTACAGGATTGTCTAGTATTATTTAAAAATAATAATGAGAAAATAAATAAAAAAAATTTCACCTGGAAGTAATGAGTAGCATTAAAACTTAAAACGAACATAAAATATTACGTATACAAAGGGGTTCGTCTCCTCCACAATACCTTACTCTTTACGCTACAGTATTTTTGGTTATTTATTTTACAGCCTTTGTGATTCAGGCCTTTGTGTGCGGCCTTTGTCATTCTTAAAGATTTTTGATAAAATTCAAGCTTTAGTGTAAAGAGCGAGGTATTGAAGAGGGGACAAACCCCCCTTCATATACGTAATAAATATAAACAAATATAGAAGTTCGTTACGTAAGTTAATTCGTAAGGTACGTATGTTTATTACTAACAAAAACGTTCGTACAAAAGATAAAAATATCTAGCTGCATTTTTAAGTAACCAAAAATTGGAGGGCAGCCAGGCCTCCTCCCCCAACCCTTTTTTTTATCAAAATCATCCGATTAATACTATGAGAGAGCTATTTAGCAAAAAAAAATTAATATGCAAATTTGGGTTTAATTATTCATGTGCGGTGAGCCAAAATCAAAATATGCATTAATTCAAAAACGTTCAGAAATTAAATAAAGAAGCAAGTTTTTTTTAACTGCAAATAAGAAATGATATTAAAACTTAAACAGAACAGCAATTACTCCGTATACGAAAGAGGTTGTCCCCTCCACGACGCCTCGCTCTTTATGCTAAAGTTTTTTTCATCGTTTTAAAAAGTGGAGTTGTGACAGAGTCAAACTTTAGCGTAAAGAGCGAGGCGTTGCGGAGGGGACAGCCTCTTTCATATGCGGAGTAATATCTGTTCGTTTTAAGTTCTAATGTCAATTTTTACTTGCAGTTAAAAGAACTTGTTTTTTTTTATTTAATTCGCTACGAAGTAATGATGCCTAGGCTATTTTAAAAAATGAATTTTTAACAAAGAACTTCTATTGTAAGTGTGTCATTGTAGATTATTATTTTCTTTGCTGAAGACGGCCCTTAGATATAGGGCCGAAATATTCAAATAGGTTTCGTTCATTCGCTGTCTTGGGAAAAAAAAGTCTTCGGTATTCTCTATTCTGTATTTGTATTATGGAAAGGCAATATGGTCTTCGTCATTATTTAAAGTACATAAAAAGAAATAAGATTTCTCCATTATCAATTCTAAATGGAATGGCCATTTCCGCTATCGATCCTGTCATATCAATTGTTTATTCAATAGAAGAAAGATTAATTGCCTTAAATATCCTATTTATGCAAATTAGATCCCTTCCTCGTGGGAGACGACAGGGATTGAGAGGAAATATCGTAAATCTTCATGCAAACATCACAGGTCACAGCTCTTCCAAGGACAACTTATAATTGTCAATCAATTTTTGTTTCACTCAGACGAAAATTAGTATATAATTACGACTATCGACACTGAAATATCAGACCACAAAAGCTTTTACAGGCATTACATTATCTGTAATCAACAAGTGATCTCTACAAAGAACGAAATATTTCGATATCAGTAAACGAATCCGATTCTGTTCTATCTGATGACCAAGAGATATCACAAGAAGAGACTTGTTTAACCTCTTCAAGGTCAACATCATTGAACGAATCTCTACGATTACCAATTCACCATACAACAAAAAACACAAACGAAAGATCTCAAACACCAGTAACTTTAATACTGAAGAAGTTCCGTCCGACCCGAATGCTTCTTCGTGGGAAGAAATCGGAGACCTACAGAAATCGATTAGAAATTTTGATACATTCTTAATCTCTGACACCAGAGGCTTCCTCGGTAAAATATACGTAGCAACAGGATCCCAAAGCAGAGCTCAAGATCTTTTCAATGACAAAGACTGCGAGATAAACTTTTTTCCTACCTTATATTGCAAACAAACCAAATGCACACCATCCAAAATACGAGTAGCCGAAGCGGATTTCGTAAAATGGGAAATACTCAACATACATTCTCGCTTTAGACAACACGCCAAAAAAAAAAATGATAAGAGAAATTCAACAAAAGAGCCAGACCGTGTTTCGCAAATACATTCGGAACAAACATCTAAAGGATGGAGATTTTCCTAATGAAACCTATGTTCAGAGACTTATGAACTTAGACGAAGGTTACAAAACATTCAAAGACGTCAGAACAACAGCCGTATATTGGAAAGCAGCCAAGAAAGATTTGCTTGCTATGTTATAAAGGTTAGGTATCCCGACTTGGTTTCATTCTGTATCTTGCGCTTGAACAAGGTGGAATTTCCTACTCAAAATTCTGGATCTTACAGTCGATGCAAAAAAATTATGCCGAAGAAGACGTTGAAGCTCTAGCTAAGGAAGAAAAGTGCAGGTTAGTACGCAATGACCCTGTTACTTGTACCAGACAGTTTCACCATATCGTGAACGCTTACGTCTCAAATCTTTAACAGAAAAAAGATATACTAGGATGCACAGTCTATTTTTTTCGAGTAGAATTTCAACAAAGAGGATCTCCACGTACTTATATGTTTATATGGGTCAAAGATGCACCGAAACTAAGCAGTGAAAATCAACAAGAGTTAGCAAATCACATAGACCAATACACATCCTGCAATATTTCCAGCTCCAACAATCAAGATGATCTCACCTATTTGCAGATACACAGACATTTTGAATCGGGCTGAAAAAAGGAACAATGAGTGAATGTAGATTTCACTTCACTATACCTCCAATGAGTCGAACACACATCTTAAAACTATTTGAAGAAGGCCAAGAAACATTCGAACAGAAGCTAGAATATCTAAAATTATGGAAAAAATTAAAAAAAAATACTAAAAAATTCGAATCTTGGGTCTGATATAACTTTTGAAGCCTTTCTAGCTATTTTAAACACCAACAAAGAAACGTACATCAGAGCTATAGGAACAAGCTTGAAAACAGAGAAGATATTCTTAAAACAATCTGCCGCAGAAATCAGAGTAAACAGATATATTACTACATTGCTGAAAGCAATTAAATTAAATCATGATCTTCAATTCGTACTCAATCCATATGCTTGCGCAGCATATATCACCGCCTACATACTAAAAAGCCAAAGGAGCTTAAGCATACATATGTCGCAAGCAGAGAAAGAAGCAAGAGAAGGTATATATACCTATATATGTAGGTATTAAAGAGTCCATTCGAAAACTAGGAAATGTTTGCTTAACCATTCAGAGCTGAGCGTCCAAGAAGCAACATGGTATTCATGGTTCTTCATGGTATTTCAGGGTTCTTGGATTTCTTATGAGGAACACCAGTCGGTTCTTCATATTTTGAACACAGCAAAGAAATAAGATCGCTGTTTCCTACTCAAAGACATGGATAGCATAAAAAAGCTTCCCAAAGATTCAGATCAACTATTCTTCAACAGTATTTTTACTAATATGAAAAACAACCAGCTATACTAGAATCGCTTTCACTAGCTGAATTTTCAGGTTTTATAGATATTGTGAACAAGCCGAATAAGCCTAATCACTGTAATGAATCAAAGTCCGAAGATTCTAGCCCATCCGATAGCGAAGACTACACACGGTCAATAGATACACCCAACATTATGTAACTAAGAAAGCATAATATTATCAATATTATATCTGGTAAAACAACTTTAAGACTGAGAAACAAATAAAAAATTATTGCATATGTGACATTTACCAAACAAAATGGCGAAGAAAATCACTACCGTGAATTACTCCTACTGTACACGTATTGGCGAAAAGAAGATCATCTGATGAAAAATGCAACATCTTATAAATTGGCATACCACCTAAATTCAGCAGCAATCTACAACATCAAAACTTATTTTGAAAACGATGCTACCACTGAAATTGACAATTTTCACATTGACGAGGAGGACATAGACGAAAAAGACCGAATGGGGGAAGTGGCCATATCCGTGCAACACGAAGACGCATATGATGCTACCCAAAATAACCAAGACATGCCTGGATTTATCAGCGATATCGGAATGAATCTTGACAAATCAATAAGTAATTCAGAAGCAAAACTATCACGCATCACTCAAATGAACAATACCGAATTCTTAACTTTAGTTCGCCAACGAAATTTGAAACTAAGATTCGTCTTTGATGCAATTTCGCATCTGTCAAGAAACGAAGAAAAGCCATACTACATTTTCATAACCGGAGACGCTGTAACCGGTAAGACTCAAGTACTAAATGCAATATTTCAGCAACTGCTTATAATCCGTATACTACCGTGTACTGCTACTACTATACTATATATATACTATATACTATACTATATACTATACTATATACTATATATACTACTATACTACTGTGTGCACCAACAGGTAAAGCTGCATGCGATATCAGAGGAACAACTTTACACTACGCACTAAGTCTACCAGTAAGTCAAGGAATGAAAAACTTCAAAGATTTGACAGCTGATAAGCTAAATCAGCAAAGAGTAGAATTGATAAAATTGAAAATTTTAATTATTGACGAAGTATCTATGGTAGGAACGAACATAGTCGAAATGACAAATCGTAGACTAAAACAAATCATGGGGACTCAACAAGACTTTGGAGGAGTATCAATTCTCTTCTTCGGAGACCTGTACCAGGTACGACCTGTAGCAGAACGTTATCCATTCCAACCTCCTACTAGCCCACACAAAGCTCTCCTCCCTAATTTCTGGCAAGATAACGTAATTATGATTTGAACTTGATGAAATTATGAGATAAAAAGAAGACAAAAAAGAAGAAGAAGCAGACATTCAACCGTTTCAAACTAGTAAGGTCACTAGAGCACCATTGATGGTTCAACGTCTTTTCATGTCCAACACTTCGGTAGACAAGTTCAATGCAGTAGCGCATCAAAACTTAACAACAGAGAAGAAACAATATACCGCAAAAGATTCCGTAAAAGATGATGTCGTCCAATATGTTAAACAATATCTTCTCGAAAAGTCCAAACATCTACCACTTAGGGAGACACAATGCTTACCATTTTATCCAAGACTCACTGTTAAGGACCGTGTAGAATTGACCGTAAACATAGAAGCTACCAATCATCTCGCCAATGGATCAGAAGGAACTGTACAAGCTCTCAGCGACAATATTATCTGGATCCTACTTAACAATAAAATGCTGGTAAAATTACTATCTACAACTTCAAAAGTAGGTTTCCAAATGAAGAACTCAGAAACTGGACTCCAATTTTCCTAACAGTAAGGATGTTTAGAATAACGAAAAAAGAAGGAACTGACATAGAAATATTCCAATTCCCTTTGCGACCATCCTCTGCCAAACCCGTACACAAAGCGCTGGGAGACACCTTAAAAGAAGTAGCGAATAGACCTAAAAGGTTCAAGAGCATTTCCTCACAATTATTATGTCGCCATAAGTAGAGCCAAATCACTCCAAGGTTTGAAGATAGTTCAACTCATTGAAGGAAAGATATCAGCATATCCAGATGTACAAGAAGAGATGAAAAGACCACGACAGGTACCTTTCACTGACCCAATACACAAATTCGACCATATAAACTTAAAAGTTATTTATCAAAATGTTGGATTGCTTTGAAGATATATCGAAGACTTAAAAGCACACCCCAGACCTATTGAGGTAGACTTACTTTTTTTTTCGGAATCACGACTTGGACCTTCAACAAACAGTGAAACACTTACTATACCAGGTTCCAAACGATTTATAAAGGATTACTCCGTCAACTACCTGTATGGTTCTGCCATATACGTATCTGAAACCCTGAACTCAAATCTGTATAAAGTCAAAAACTACAGGTGTAACAGCATTGAGACAATAAAGGTTACAATAGAGCATCCGCAAGAGACAAATTTCATATTTCATATTCATTGTTGTTGATTCTGCATTTAAACACCAAACCACAGGCACATTAATACACTCAATAACTGCATAAGCGACTTGTCAACCCATGTGACAAAGGTCATACAGTAGTGTTAGGTGATTTTAGTATAAACAGTAAAGAAACAACAAATACAGAATTAAGAAACAACAAATACAGAAACAAATACAACAACAAATACAACAACAAATTAGTATAAACAGTAAAGAAAACAACAAATACTGTAAAGAAACAACAATACTTTACAGCATGCTGTTACTAACCTTCGACTTCTGATGGCAAAATTATTAATTCTGATTGTTTTCAAATAAATCCACAAATCTTGTTGCACGATCAAATAAAATAACTGATAATAATCTTGCTGGAAAGAGATTCGCCTTGAAGATTGCTGTAAGTAAGATGAAATTGTGAAATGTAATTTAGACTTGTTTTTTATTCAGTTACCATCTCATTGTTACGGAATGAGGGTCATCATATTTTAGTTTTGTGTTTTAAGCTTTTTTTGTTGTTTTTTTATCAGTTTATTCTGCACTGAGGACGGTCAAGCGGCGGTCTTGACCGAAACATTTGCATAATTTTCAATTTTTTCACTGGCTGTTTGTTGTCCTCGTTCTTCTTTTCTTTGCTATATTGTGTTTTGTCATGATTAGCCAGTGTGGTCTCAGAAATTATTTACGGGTAGGGTACGGTGAGCATTTAAATTATTTTGATTTGTCTAAAAAACACGCCAGCCTTATTAATCAACAAGAATGTTTACAGAATTGTAAAGATAACTCTTCCAGATTCTCTTCGTTTCTGCCTAAATCTAGGTATGCAATCTCAAAGACCATTTAGTGATAGGGTTGGTTTTTAGTCATTTATCCACATTTTAAAAGATAAAAAAACGACGTTTTTCTTTAGTAATACAATTTCAAAAACCCGATATTCTTTTACAGCGTAACCTTTCACCGACAGATTTTCAGCAGATTTCTAGAATAGCTCAGAATACTTTCCGTCACAATTTTTGTATGGCTACGGCTTGTTTATCAGAAAAGTTTGAAAAATTATAATACGAAAATTTTCAGAATTCTAGATATTTTCTATCCAGATTCTGTCGTAGTCAAGCAATTGAGAATCTATCTTTTAAAGTTCTTACACCGGAAGAAACCCGTGTTTTGTCTAAGGGACCTAAAGTTTGCCTACCTCAAACACAGGTGAATTTTTCAGAGATAATCGCCAATGTGGAGGCGGGTATATTTGGTTCAGGTGGTGCTGTGGAAATACAAATGTAATTCGAGGAGAGGTGGTGAAGAAAATTATCGATTTCACTCCGCATTTCTCAAGGGCAAAAAAATCCGGAAACACAAATTCTCAAGAATTTAAGAAAAAAACCACATATCATTATCACCAGGGCTGACAAAGGAAATGAAATTGTTATGCTTGATAAAACTTCATATAATCAAAAAATTACATATATTCTATCCGACACCCTTACTTATACGCCCTTATAATAAGTTAACCCGTATACTACGAAAGAAACTAGGGATTTGCAAACTGAAAGGCTTATTACTCCATATATATATAAAATATTTTATCCTAAAGGTTGTTCCGCTTCTAAATTTTACGGTCTCCCAAAAATCCACAAATATGGAGTTCCTCTACACCCAATTGTGGCTTCTTATAGCTCTCCGACTGCCAGATTGGGAAAATGGTTGTCAACCCTTTTTCGACCCCTTAAGCAAAAGCAAGCTTCATACATTAAAAACTCAGTTCACCTTGTCGAAAAATTAAAGTCTTTGATATGAAAAAGATAAAATTTTGGCCGGTTTTGATGCCATTTCAATGTATACATCTTGTGATAAAAAAAAATGTTAACTGGCTCTTCAAAAATTAGAAGAAACTATTGACCAAATGGACTACCAAACACTGGATATAGAAACTATTATGCGTCTTGTTCGTCTTTGCAATAGTTCCTCCTCATATTCCCAAAATAATAGCCAGTTTTTCATCCAAATCATGGGTTTACTCCTGGGTACGAGCCTTTCACCATTTTTGGCAACTTTTTATATGGAATTTATTCGAACTTTTACTTTGAAAATTTTTCTCTGAAACACCAGTTCTGGGATCGGTTTCTGGATGATGTTATTTTTGTGTGGGATCATGGAGAGGAGTAACTTAACTCCTTTTTAACTCATTTAAACACTTTGGCTATAACCTCCAGTTCACTTTAGAACTAGAAGATAGCCATATACTTCCTTTTCTAGATGCATTAATTTCAATAAGTCTCCTCGCCATAAATTTTCTATTTATAGGAAGCCTTGGCATAATGATATGTATTTTAATTTTTTTCCAACCACTCTCCCTGCTTAAAAAGAGGAGTAGTTATGTTTTTGGTGGACCAAGTTATAAGAATATGCTCGGAGCCTCATATAGTCTCCAAATTGAACTATATTAAGGATATTTTATTTTGCAATGGATACCCCATAAAAATTACTTGAAACCCTCATAGAGAAAAGACATAAAAAGGCAGAAAAGAAGTCATCAACTCAACAAATCCAAGCAGATATCATCCCATTGATGGATGAGAAGAAACCTTTCACTCTTCTACCCTACAATCCAAAATTGAGTGAAAAACTGAAAATTTCTTAAAAAACGTAAACTTAATGGTCCCTTTAAATTTTCAAATAAAATATAGAGCTTTTTCAACAGATGCCAAGATAAAACCAGCCCCATTCTAGATAGTGGTGTTTATAGAATTCCCTGTTCTTGTGGCTGTTTTTATATTGAAAGAATCCAGCAGCAACTAGGGGAGAGGTTATTAGAACATAGGTCTTCAATAGACAAGGCCATGATTTCGCCTTGGCTCAACAATCGTGCAGTAGTCCGCACCATTTCATCTTATTTGACAGCACCTCCATTATTGCCACCATTAAAGGTCTCCTGAAAGTTTTCAAGGAAGCAGTTGAGATAAAAAAGCACATACACCAAAAGGTAGCTCTCAATAGAGACACGAGAAAAACTTCTCAAAGTCCAATTGATGACATAATTATTATTCCTGATCGTTTTAAAAAAATCCAAAAATTTTTGTTATACAATCAAATCAAATATCTGATAACAATCTACCAGAAAAGAGATTAGCCTTTGAAAGTGCTGTAAGTACGATGAAACTGTCAAATGTCATTTAGACTTGTATTTTCTATTCAGTTACCCTTTCACCGTTACTGAGAAAGCGTCATCATATTTTAGTTTTGTGTTTTGTTTTAAGGTTATTTTTGATATTTTTATCAGTTTATTCTGCAGTGAGGACGGTCAAGCGAAGGTCTTTACCGAAATATTTGCATTATTTTAATTTTTTCACTGGTTGTTTATTGTCCTCGTTTTTCTATTCTTTGCAATATTGTGCATTGTCATGTTTAGCTAGCGTGGTCTCAAAAATTATTTACTCAATTGTATGATAATACGAATTGACTTTATGAATATGGCTAAATGCTGCCTCTTGGCAAAAAAACCAAATAAAGTAAAATAAAAAGTCAAGCTTGAAACAAGCAGAAACTTGCGGAAGTTGGTGATATCCAGGGTAAAATAATTACAACACAACACCTCCTGTTTCAAATATAAGCAATAAAGCCAAATCAAAGTAAAATATATATTATCAAAGCGGGTAACTCTCCCTCCCCCTGCATCCGCTCCATCCCTGGCAGAATTTACTATAGTGCATGTCTATTCAATCGTATTTAAATTATCTTTTTCAAAGTCAAAACCATGTATTTAGCTAACATTAATCACAGTGCTAAACAAAGTAGTCTGTTTCATTTTCTTTTAGGTGCTAATCCTTTTAATTATGGCTGTCATTTTGTGCACAGTGATAGCAGCCCCACATTTTATCAGACGCAACAATGGGCAACGACGAGTTTATAAAAGCCAGCCTTATGGCGAGGCAAAAAATGAATATGACCTGTTATATTGGAACTCCTTACATTGTTTGTCATAGCCAGTGATTCCTCATAAATTATATCTTTTCCAAAATATTTATGTTTTTAAATTATTTTTCCTTTTTTTTATTACATTTCATTAAATTTTTAGCAGTTCTTATCATCAATGTTTAATAACTATTAGAACAAATATAAGAATAATGAAATAAAAGAGCTATTTTTAGTTGTAACATTTAAAAACTAAGTAGCCAGAGGAATCGCATAAAATTTTGAATGACTAAACAGTACGAAAAAAAAGAGAAAATTGATAACTCCCAAACATTAGTCTTGAGAGCAATGAAGGGTCGACTTTTCTATTAGTCTTAGATTTTTTGTTGTTAAAGCCCAAGTGCTATCTAGGTCACAAATCGTAAGAGCAAGACTATATCCAAAGGGGGGGATCCCCTTCCTTCCCAAGAATTTCTTTCCAACTCGTAAATAGAAACAAAAAGCAAATAAAGAAAATTTTGTAAAGTTTTTGATTTAAGTTTTGAGTTCTTAAAGTGTTTCTTGCACTCCACCCCAGAAACAAAATCCTGGACATACTCCTGCTTGTGAGTATAACAAGAAAATTCACCAAGGATAATAGCTTCTATTGCAATAAGTTCAAATTGCGATAAATAATAGTTTGAATAGGGACAGATCCTTTTACTAGACAGTAAAAAAACAGTCAAAGAATATACAGGATTTTTTTTATTGTTATTTCACTATCTAATGCAACGATTTATCCATATTCAAACTGCTAATTATCATCATGGAATGCCAGTATGGTCTTCGAAATTAACTATGTTCAAATTTTCTCAAAATGCAATAAGTTCAACTGGTCTTAATCTTATCTTTAATATCACATATCTTCAATTTAAATTTGTAACAATGTTACAAACTTCGTATAAAGGCTTTCCTTAGAAAATAGTGTTGAATTTCCTCCAACCTTCCAACTCCAACAAGGGGATTTTGATCCAGGGATATTTTAACAATGAGCATGGGCTTCCTTCCCTATCGGTCCTTACTAGTTAAGCATTAATCATTAAAAATCCCCTTGGTAATCGTTCAAAACTAATCAAGTCAACATCCATTCCCATTGACTTACTTGGCTTCTTCCCAAAAAAAAAACGGTAACTTTGATCATCATAATGTTTTTGTTAAAGATCTACTGATTTTCTTATATTCAGCGCTACCAAGCGTCAACTTACCAATATAGAAAATAAACTATACCCACTAGAAATTTAAGGGGGAATGTTTTTTTTTTGTAGAAACGGTTATGCAAAAAAAGGTTTTAAAGCAAAGTTGATTGATCTGATGTTTCTCGGGCAAAGTTGTTTGTCAGTTAATTGGTTTACGGAAGAGTTTCTGAGGCAACCTCTTTTTCCAGCTAGTTGGAAAAGGAAATTCTTTCTGGGGCCAAGTTTCTCATCAACTAGGTTGTTAATGAAATTTTTCAGGGGAAACGTTACTTGCCAACTGGATGGTTAACATAATTGTTTCTGGGGCAACCACTTTTTCTAGCTAGTTGGAAAAGGAAATGTTTTCTGGGACAAAGTTTTTCATCATCTTGCTGGTTAATAAAAATTTTCCTGGGGAAAGTTACCCATCAATTTGATGGTTAAGAGAAGTGTTTCTGGGACAATGTTTGTCTCTAGCTAGTTGAAAAGAAAGTGTTCCTGGGGAGGAATTACTTGTCAACTAGTTAGAAAAAAAAATCATTTTCTGGAGTAAATTTTCTGGTCTACTAGTTGACAAATTTGGTTATTGCTATAGGGATTGATCAAATCATCCAACTAGATGGCAAAATTTTTGTATTTAGAAAGAGATTGGATAGTACCTTTGGTTAATGTTTACTTTCATTCCAAATGCTGTAAAGTGTGTATTAAGCTACTGCATATAGCAAGATTCTGACAATCACATATTATTTCCTTGTCATTATTAGAAAAGTGCATCTATTTCTGGTTGACTTTCCTCCTCCATGGGGCAAACTAAAAATGCATAAAGTAGGCTTGCTTACTGGTGACATTACCTATAGAGCAAAGTCTTGAGCCCTGTGGGCATTGTCTTTATTCTATATTTAAGATAAAAAAAAAAAAAATACTAATTAAATATATTATTAAATATATTTAAGATAAGACTAAAAAAAAACAAGGTTTGTTAAATAAATATAGAATACAGACCTCACCCCACTGTTGGCAGGGCTCATGGACTAAAACACTTTGCTCTATAGGTATTAATACCTGTAAGCAAGCTCACTATATGTATTTTTAGTTTGCCCCATGGAGAAGGAGGGTCTTAATTGTATGAGCACCCTCTAAAGTCTATTTAACCATCCCTTTCATAAAACCTTATATGCAAATAATAATAAATATCTTAGGAAGAAAGACCTAATACTTTTTATTCTAAATTATTATGAGAAGAATCAGGTGTGCCAACTTCATTAACTTGAAATGCCTTTTACCATACTGAAATATCTTTCTCCTATTACCAAAAAGTTGATCAGCTATAGAATAGCACTAAATTAAAGAGTATGATCTGCAAAAAGGATCATACCAGCCACTGAGAAATATTACTCAATCCAAGCAGTAAAAAATAAAAACCAAAGAGGTTCTAGCATTGGACTCTGTGATACTGTGCAGGTTATTCTGTTAACTACTCAAGTTGAATATACAATTGCTGGAAGTCACTCAATTAAGATTCAAACCTTAACAAGTTCTTTCCAGCAAAAACAATCTTTCCCAGTTGATGTAATAACTGCTAATTGACAAATCTGAAATATACTTTCTACAAATCTAGAAAAAAAAGCAGCTGAAATTAGGTTTACTTCAAGCACTGCATGTGACCAGTCTGCAAGTTCAATTGTTACAATTTTAGTTGTAACTTGTTACCCAAAACTGAATATAGTATTTTAAGAATTTTATCACCTTTAATCTAATCATTTAGCCAAGTTCCAGTTATTTTTCATGTATTATTAAGTGTTTTTGTTTGTTTGAAGAGGCATTTCTCTTCTCTCCTTTGTGCAAAGGTATTATTTTAGCATTGATTTATGTATTAATTGAAAGATAAATGACATTGCTACTGACTCTACTGATTTAGTATCCTGAAGGGAAAACCAATCCACACCTAATAAATTCAATTGCATTCTACTGTCTTATTTAGACCTACAATAAGATACTGATTGTGAGATCTGTTCATATGTAAAACATCAACATTCCTTGTTATTTAATATTCAATAAAAGTTACTTTTTACTAATATTAAAAAGATGATTTGTCTAATCTTAAAATAAATCATCAGCATATAACATTCAAGAAACCACATTCATTTCCTGACAAAAGACTCTTTTCAAAACTTATCAAAACCTGTGCAAAATTCTTTGAAAAATCCTTCCCATTGATTGCAGTTGCCTCCCAAGGACACGTTATTCTGCAAAGGTGCACAATTCTCATCCTACAGACTGTTACTCAAAAGACATGGAAATACATTTTGTTTGGCACTCAATATGCTGTATGCTCTATAGCTAGGAGAAATTATAAGCTAATAGATAAGTTATTATACCCTAAACTATCCCAAATTAACCATCTTGTCACTAATTGCCTTTAACTAAACATATACCCTTCATGGAGAGGTGAAATCATTTTGAATTTAATATAGATACTTAGAACCCTCTAAGCATTTTGAACATTGATTATGTTTTTTAGAAATGAAATTAATTCTCTTTATGTGGTTTAACCCCTAAGTATCAAGGGGTTAAAGGGCCAAGTATCTAAGAATAGGTATTCTATGTATCATATGTTTACCATGTGCCACTTTTCTGCTTGTGTCAAAGAAGAAAATGACTTCAAATAGGTTACCCTTATTATTATTTTGATAATATGACAATCATCAGGACTCTTGGGTCTATGGAAATTTCACTTAAGTTTTTTAAAGGTGAAATACTCTGCGTGTGCAACTTTGAGATTGATCATAATTTTATTGTTTATGTAATTCTTTTTTTTCCTTTTAGTAAAGGAGCCATCCAAATGTTTTGCCTTGCTTTATCATCCCTTTAGTTTGCCTTATACTAATAGATCTAATAAGACCTTTGAAAAATATCCCCGGGTGGCTTCTGGGGCTCTTATAATTTAGAGGAGAAAAAATTACTATCTGGAGGAGTTTAAAGGTTTGCTGGACCCACGATAAAGGGTCTTTAAATCTACATTTTTAATTCCAACTCCAGAATTTGTATGAGGGTATACAGACTCCATACAGTCCTTTCACCCCTTTGACTTCATATTGACATCTTTTCTTCCCTTCTTTTTGGTTCATAGGAAGTGCAAGTACTTGAGCTGCCTGTCCCCAGCAGTTTAAGGCCAGGTGCCCGGCTGGTACC
Organism: Artemia franciscana; assembly: GCF_032884065.1. Lineage (NCBI taxonomy): Eukaryota > Metazoa > Arthropoda > Branchiopoda > Anostraca > Artemiidae > Artemia > Artemia franciscana. The sequence continues at coordinate 46,779,640 of NC_088866.1, read as the reverse complement.
AATGCTGGTCTTCCTACTCACTCTGACTCTCTTCTGTACAGTAGATCTTCATTAATAAACCAGCTCACTTTCCATTGACTTTTTCATAATTTGTTTCATCACACTCTAAATTGGCCTTTCCGTATTAGGAGGTAGTTTAAAACTAATGATGGAGTCAAGCATTTCTGCAATCTTTAGTTTTTTTGTAAATTATCTTAGTCTTATTAGTTTTTGGTGCAAGTATATTGCAATCAAAAAATATGTGTTGGGGAGTTTCCACTGTTGTTAAACACCTGCATAGTGGTGAATGATACAAATTCCATTGAAATGGGACATAATTCAGAAAAAGAAATCCTGATTTCATTCTATAGTACCAAACTGTGTCTTCTCTAGAACCCAATGGGGAATTTAGAAATGGTAGATACTTTATTTGTCCACGGCGTTTCATAATATCTCATAGGCTCCCCAGTTTTGATTCTGGTTGGGGGTCCATATTTGCTAGCCTATCAGCAGTTACGTTATGAATCAGTCCTTTATGACTAGGAATAGGCTGGAAGCAAACAAAAAAGGCCACATTTATCTAATCTTTGTAGATCATCTCTTATTAATTTTAAATCTGAATCAGCAGCCTTGTAATTTATTGTTCTTATTAATTGGATTGAAGACTTTGAATCTGCAAGGATTATCACATTTTTTGATGAAAGATTCAGTCTGGCCATAGTTTCAAGTGATTTATGAATAGCAAATAACTCTGCTGACAGAATTGAAGTGTTGGATGGAAGAGTTGCTGATATATTCAAGGAAACATGAGGAATGCATACCCCGCTCATGCTCTTGATCCTTTTACTGAACCATCTGTGAAGGCTAGAATATGTTCAGGAAAGTGTGAGGATATCTTATTAGCAAAGAGTGGACATACTGATCTGAATAATATGACTTGTCTTTAGAAACTAACTGAAGATGACATTCAGGAGCCACCATTTCCTGTGGTGGAGATTTTGGAAAAAGGGAACTATCTGTATGTTCACTTTTCCAATTTGCGTAATCATTTAGATAGTGGCTAAAACAAGATAGTAGATGTTGGGGCTTAACAGGATTTCCAAAACTGGAGAGAAGAGCTGCATTAATTTTGCCATATTTTTGCATTTTCGTGAAGTAGTAGTTTCTCCGCATAGTAGCCCTGTCTTTCAGAGCAGGTAGTCCCGAAAGCTCTTCAAGCCTAACCACTGCAGTATGTTTGTGGAGCCCCAAAGCAATTCTAATGGCTGAATTTTGGAGTGTCTCAAGGGTATTTAACAAAGTAACCGGAATGTTAGTAAGAAATTAAATACTATATTCCAATTTAGATTGAATATATGTATTGCAAAAGTCAATAATCAACTTTGGTGAAGATCCCCATTTAGATCTTGCAAGTCGATTTAGGATGATCAGCCGTTTTAAAATTGTTACTCTCAATATCATTAAATATGGTTGCCATTTTAATCGAGAATCAAGAATCATGCCCAGTAGACAAACCGGCGGCTCATAGACTCTCACTCTCCTCTATCTTTTAAGGGTTTGGGAAGGGTTGCTTGTTGTTTATGGAACACAATTGCTTCTGTTTTTGGTACAGAAATGGGCAGTCTAAAAGCTTTAGAAAAAAGACACACATTATATATGTCTTCCTGAATGACGTTTCGGAGTAAAGCTATATTCTTATGTCTGTTCCACACAAGAAGATTTTCAGCAATTTTTTCATGTTTTGACTGGCCTCTAAGTTTTAGTTCAGAAATATACAATAGGGCTTATGACAGTTCCTTGTGGGAGACCATCTTCAACTTATTTTGTTACAGACATTATTTCATTGTCTGCACTTGAAAAGAATGATTACATAATAAATCCCTTATAATTGAGATCACCAGAGGTGGAAAATTTTTATTATACATAATCTCTTGTAACTTTGCGTTTTACATTCCCATATGCATCTGTCCAATTGCACAGTACAGCAATACCAATTTCGCCCTCCTGTAAAGCATCTGTCATGTCTGTTTCTATTCTGGTTATATTGCCCATTGCACTATGATTTTCTAAAACCTGTCTGAGATTAGGGTATTGTTTGATTCACCTCTGTAAATCATTCTAATCTCCTTAAAATTATTCGCTCAAATATTTTGCCCATAGTGGAGTGAACTGATATTGGTATGTAGGATACAGGATCTTCTGGTTGTTTTCCAGGTTTGAGTATTGGGTAAATAAGTGCAATTTTCCAGGGGGTAGGAAATTTCCCTTCTCTCCATGCATTATTATATACTTCCAGGAATTTAGCTTGAAAGATGTCAGGATTTTTAATCAACCACTTGATTTGTATCTTGTCATATCCTGGTGCTGAGTTTAAGAGTCATCTTTCAACAGCTGTCTCTAACTCAGATAACAAAAAAGGTAACATTAATGACTTATGTTGTGCTACAGAAGGGAGGACACATACAGGTGGATTTGACAAAACAGTGTCTAGAGGTTTCTTCATGAATGTATTTGCATAAATATCAGCTTTTAAAGAATCAGAAGTTACCAATTGACCCTGATGTTTCATTTTATATTTGCAATCATCAAGCGTCAATCTCTTGCCGTTCGTCTTGCTTATGTATTGGTGAATCTTAGACACTGCAGTGTGATGATCTACTTTAGTCAAAAATTTTTTTCCATGCCTTTCTTTCGCCCTGTAAGCATGTTTTTTTTCACTTTTTCTGAGCTACGTTTATATTCAATTGCAGTGCTCATTGAGGGATGTCTTTGAAATGTTTTTTTTGGCATGTTTTTAGCTTTCACTGTAACAGAACATAATTCATTCCACAAATTTTTAATTATCTTATTACCAGTTGGAGCCCAAGTGTTGGAGCTTGTCTTGGGGACTGCTTTGTGAGCAGCACCCATCATAATTTTGGTAAATATTTTTATTTTATTATCAATTTCGGGAAAGTCTTCAAGTAAAATATAATTAGCTTCTTGCACGATTTTCCTGAATATTGGCCATTTATCTTTCTTGTTTATAAACTTCCTTTTTTCAGGTTTAGTTTGGTGATACATTTTTGAGATTGTAGTCTCAATAGCGCAATGATCACTTTGTAGACCTGTTACTCTACTAATTGAAACCTGGTCAACAGCAGCAGCAGGACCTAGTTGAATAATCAATGGTGGACAATTTTTGTTCTTTATACTATAATATGTTGGCAAATTATGTGGTGTTGAATTGCTGTATGGTTATTTTCTAACAGTAATCTTTCAACATTTTTCGCAGCTCGGTTTGATTGTTCAGTATATTCCCAATGAGGGCTATGAGCATTTAGGTCACCAAAAATAAAGGAGTTGTGACCCTTTGCTTCTGTTGATAAAATAGTATATATATCGATATCCCCCTATGGGTTATACATGGATGTAATTATTAAAGTGTCTCCAGAGCTTAAAGTGATTGATACTCCAACCACATCTATTTCATGGTCATGTTGCTTTAATGGTAATGGATAGTGAACTAGTTTCTCAGTTATAAAAATGTGCACTCCACCCCCTTTTCTGTCAGAATCTCTATCTTTTCGATAGCATTTGTATTCTGGTATGTATACTTTTTTCAGATTGTTTAAATGTGTTTCTTGGAGACAAATTACATCCACTTTTTCTTTCTTAATATACCAACAAAGTTCCATCATTTTTGCTTTATTAAGTGAAAATTTGTTCCACTGCAAATACTTTCAGTTTATCTATACCACTAACGTTGTTAATTAGTTTGAGGGGCGGTTTTCTAATCAGTGGGGAATCTGAATATTTTGGACTGTAACAATAGCAATTAGTTCCTTAAATTCATCTGTAACTTCTTTCAGCAATGACTCTGAGAAGTGCTTCTCTAGTGTTTTCTCACATTTGTTTTCCTTTGTTTTTCATTTTTGTGTCATAATTTGATGATCGAATAAGCTCCTGGGCAATAATAAATTTTGTCAAGTTTCTTAGTTGATTACCAACTAAGATTGTGGGTGTTGGAGGTTCGATGTTGCTTCTTTGAGGTCCATTACCCCTAATAGATAAGAATGTAAGTCTTTTGGGTTGAGAGGGGGATACACTTGCTGGAAGTCTTCCTACTTTGTGATAAAGTCTGGAAAAGAAGGGCTAGCAATACTTATGGGTAACTCTCTAGTTGATAGAGAGTAGGTCTCATTGAAGTTGGTAGCAGGAATATTTTTACCATACCTGCTGTGGTTGTCTTCTCAGCTCTTGGGCTGGAGTTGATTTCCTGGAAGGTTTATATGAGGTTGAATAGGTTCTTTCCTCTCAGCATCAACAATTATGGGCACTGGTATTTTTTTTTCTTCTGAGCTATTTTTACAATCTGACTTTTTTGTTCGTTTTTAGCACAAGCATATCTGTTATCAGAAAGATGTGAACCTCCACAGTTCATACATTTTGTTGAGTTATGGTAGTTGCTTTCAGAGTGCCCCCTTGAGGTACAGTTTTTACAAACAACAGCAGTGGCATATGACAGAATTTTTTTGTGTGCCCTAGTTTCATGCAGTATTTGCATTGTATAGGTTTTTCATCATACAGTCTTAATGCAACTCTTCCACCAAACAAGAATAACATTTCTGTTGAATATTCTCCTTCAGATGCTCAAAGAATGGAGTTACTTGCTACTAACTCATTGTTTTCATTTCTTTTCTTTAGTCTTGTTATTGACTTCAGGGGTAAGATAAAAGGGAACTGTCTGTAAGACTTCCTTGGATGTCATTGTCTGTATATAAACTGGCTATATTATAAATGACCAGTCTAGTTTCTTTTTGCATTAGTTGTTCTTTTGGTTTACAAATTACTTCCATATTGCCAGTATATGTCAAGTCCAGCAGAGAGGTCAGACAGGCTGAATCATTGGCAAATACTTCAGATTCTCCATTTCTGTTAATGAATAGGTCAAATTCCTTTCTTGGCTTCTTAAAAATGTTCATCCTTAAAAAATCAATATCTTTTTTTGGTTCAAATTTTAAGGGTTTTGTACTGGTATTCTTCTGGACAGGTGAGATTACAACAGACATTGGAATGGAAGATTCATGACTGGGGGTTAGAGCTGTTGACTCACTGGTTGGTAAAGAAAGATTGGAGCCGTCAACTTTTCTCTTTTTGTTATTCTTTTTCTTGAGTTTTTGACCTACTTGGAAGTCATCCTATGCCAGATGGCTCTCATCATCTGGTAATTGACAGTTTGGTTCACTCCACCGAGGTGAATCCACGAAAATCATTGTGTCGTCATTAGATCTAGATGGTCTTGATGGCTGTCTAGCTCTAGCATTTACATTTTTATACTTATCATTATTTGCTGGTTTAGTGACTTGAGAAAGGGACATGGCATTATTGCTCTTAGGTTTAGCATGGCTTCCCTCTAGAGAGGTATCTGGTGGATCCGGTTTAGATATAAGTCTAGGATTTGCAAAATGTCTAAAAAGGCGCTAAAAATATTAGATAGAGAAATGACAATAATTGAAGAAAAGATAAAGCTTTAGATACTCCACTACCAAAGCAATATATTTATCAAATATAATGTTTGTAAGTATCCGTTTTCATCCGTTTCTTAACAATTTATGCTTTATATTTTTGAATCTAAACAGCACAGGCCGTTTATCATAGACAAAACAATAGCGCTGCCTAAGTAAAGAGGGATATGGGTACAATGTATTATTTGTTTTTTATGGAATTCATTTATTACTTTATATAAATAAAGTCAAATAATTTTTCAAGCGTAAAATTACCACAAATCACTATCAATAAATAAATGAAACTGAAAACGAAGAGAAATTACAATAAACAGCCAATTCAAACTCAAAATGAGCAAAAATTAACATGAGTAGGAATGATAATTCCCATGCCTTCTCGAAACCTGAACATAATTTGCGCTTTACTAAAAACAAACTACATTTAAAATGTTTTGACTTTTCTATCTTTCATAAAGAAAAATTAACAGAACTATAAGGAATAATGATCAGTATATAGCAATTAAACTGACAATCCATGGTCGCTTTTTTTTTTTTACAAAGTGCAAATTGTGTTCTGGTCTTGAGAAGGCATGGGGGCTATCAGCCCTGCTAATGTTAATTTTTGCTTATTTTGAGTTTGAATTGGCTGTTTATTGTAATTTCTGATTGTTTTGATCTTCATTTATTTATTGATAGTGATTTGTGGTAGTTTTTCACTTGAAAGATTTTTTGACTTTATTTCTGCTCATTCTTGGCCTTATAGATCTTTATAGTTTTCTATAAAAAAATTGTTTTGTGGAAAAAGTTTTTTAAATTAATTTTAAAAACCGTCGGCTCTCAGACTGTTTTCAGTGTTCTAATCTGTTAAATTTTGTGTTTCATTTCTAAACCTTCCAAATTTCCAGAATTATACTTTTTTCAATAATTTGGAGAAAATTTTTTGACTTTATTTCTGCTCGTTCTTGGCCTTATAGATCTTTATAGTTTTCTATAAAAAACTTGTTTTGTGGTAAAAGTTTTTAAATTAATTTTAAAAACCGTCGGCTCTCAGACAGTTTTCAGTGTTCTAATCCGTTAAATTTTATGTTTCATTTCTAAACCTTCCAAATTTCCAGAATTATACTTTTTTTTCAATAATTTGAAGACTGGAACACCTGGCTACATTTTCAAATGATGGAAACTTTGGGATATAAATTTAAAAAAGTCGAAATCATTTGAGAAAAAATTGGAACTTCAAAAAGTTTGGGACAAAGTGGGAAAAGAACAAAATTATTTGAACAAGAATTGAAATTGTGATTATTTGGGACACCAATTTGTCTTGAAACCTCATCTACAAGAAATGTTGATGGTCTACAATTTTTATTTGAATTATTTGGTTGTTTTCAGCTTTTGTCTCAAATTTTTCACCAATTTTTTTTCAAGTAATTTGTCCTTTAAATTTATCGAAAATTTTGGAATCCAGCGTCTTCAATTGGGTTAAATGTTAACTTCTTTTTTATCAAATTCTTTGGTATAGAGTTTTTCCAAATGAAATAACTGACTTTTAGTTTTTGCATTAAAATTTTACAGATTGAAATTTTTTTTTTAGGTTTTGAAAAATTTTCTATTCTGGATAAGTATTTTTTTTTTGATTTTTTTGAAAAGATTTGAAAGTTTTTGAATTCACATTAATTAATTCTGGCTATTGAAGTATTTTTAATGCATTTTGATGTGTGAATTTGTGTTTTTATGACTTTTGATGAGATATGTGTGGTGTGATATTTTGTTAATTTGTGTATAGTGACTCTTCTGTTGTTAAGTTTTTTCTATTGACTTTTTCACACGGTTCTTGTTAAGAGTTTTGACAAATATAGAATTTCTATTTTGAAATGATGGAAACAAGCTGAAGAAATTTGAAATTTTTGTCTTACTGAAATTCTGATTAATGTGAAAATTACTTTTTGAGTTGTTATACGGTAGATATTTTTTCCCCTATCACATACTATGTGGAATAAGTATATGCAAGTGGTTTTAATTGAATTTGTATATACTTTAATATTTTCTTCATTCGCCTCTTTTTATCACTTGTTTTATTTGTTTATTTCTTATAGATTAGAATCATGCCAAAAATAAGATATAGCAACCATCCAATCATTGTTGTGCCCTTTAACCCTGACAGTAATTTAACAAATCCGTATTCCTTTGACGAAGAAGGTGATAGTTTCCATTCCGACCCAAAATATCTTGAAACACTATTAATAGAAAGCCTTGACCCAGACCATGATCTAAGAAAGTACCCTAGCCAAGACAGCCACAGTGACTCGTACAATGATGTTAATAATTATCAAGGTCAAAGGCAGAGGCCAATCAGTGGTGTTTGGCCATTTTTCTTGAATGGCAATAAATTTGGATTTTCATTGCTTAAGAGGCAGGATGGATTGAGCACTCTCAATGAAAAACCATCGGCCTACAGTCTTGCTGCCGTTGGGATTTCAGTTTATTTGGCTTATGCTCTATTTTCCGGAGGCTTTGGGAGGTCAACAAGAAGAATTCTAAAAGGTAATTTTTCTATGTTTCAACTTTCTTTACGACTGCGAAAATGAAATGGCTTCACGAAATGAAATGGCTTCACGAAAATGAAATGAATAGAGGAACACTTACGAAGCCAATTCCCCGATTTGAGTCTTAGACTTTCGTTTATTTTCACCAAGTTCATTATTTTAGTTTGTCATCAGATACTAAGAAAAAATGTAGGCCTACTTTTCACGGTTGTACTTTGTACGATTTGAAATGAAGGTGGCTAGCTTTTAGCTTTTAAAACTAATATGAATTGTAACCAGGCAATGTTAACATAATCTTAGCTTTGCTTGCTTTTTTTTGAATTTTATTTATAATGCTTAAGTTACTCTGAGCCAGTGGAAGAGGCAAATAAAAATGTTTCTAACATCTAAAAGCACGTCGTAATTGGTATTATAGATAGTCAACTGTGTGTAGGATGCTCCATTTTTGGCATTTTTGGTTAATAACGCCAATAAGGGGAATATCACTAATAAAGTTCTTCATGTGAGTCTTACACTTTTATTCACTATCAGCAAGTTGAAATTTGAATTTGTCATCAGACACTATGGAAAAATGTACAGAAAAAGAGAAAAAGTCAGTAATGAGTAACATCATTAATCAGCTGTTTCTTTCCTGTTAAAGCAAAAAAAATATTAATAAAATAACGACAAACACAACGGAGAAACAATAGGGAAAATCTTTTCAAGACAGTGGGAATCAAATCAGTGGATATTTGGCCCTGTCTCCAAGGACTGTCTTCAGCACAATACGGGAAAGAAATTATATATATACTAGCTGTTGGGGTGGCGCGAAGCGCCACCCCAACACCTAGTTGGTGGGGGCGCTTCGCGCCCCCCAAGCCCCCCGCGTGCGTAAGTCGTTACGCGCCATATTAATTACGCGCCATTGTAGTCGTGTCCCTGTGTCCCACCTGTGAATATATATATATATATATATATATATTATATATATATATAATATATATATATATATATATATATATATATATATATATATATATATATTTAACTACGTAAAACTTGCGAATATGCAACATTCTTGGCTGTCCCATTGTCTGTGCATATAAATAGATTGTCAGGTTTACCGACTCTTAAACATGCAACACATAATTGTCCATGGGAAAAACAATCTGTATTCAGATCTATACCTCGTTATTCTAATGATTGCCCTTGAGCTTTGTTGATGGTGATTGCTAATCGAACATTCCCTGTATCCCCGTCGTCATTTATATATCCCCCTGTGCCCCCGGCGTCCTCGTTGTAGTTGTTTCCCTGTGTCCCGGTCCTCATTTGTGTCCTGGTGTCCCAGTCTGTAATTTCTGTTTGAGTGTCGCGGTCGTCATTTATATTCCCGGTGTCCCGGTCGTCATTTTTGTCCCGGTTGTCATTTGTGTTCCGGTGTCCCGGTCTGTAATTTCTCTTTGAGTGTCCTGGTCGTCATTTATATTCCCTGTGTCCCGGCGCTTTGTTGATGGTGATTGCTAATCGAACATTCCTTGTGTCCCGGTCGCTTTCTCTTTGAGTGTCCCGGTCGTCATTTATATTCCCTATGTCCCAGCGTCCCGGTCGTCATTTGTGTCCCGATGTCCCGGTCTGTAAATTCGTCAGTCGACAAACATGACGTCAGTCGACCGACACACAGACAACTTATTTTTATATATATAGATGCCCCGGTGTCCCGGTCGTCATTTGTGTCCCGATGTCCCGGTCTGTAATTTCGTCAGTCGACAAACATGACGTCAGTCGACACACAAACATGACGTCACTCGACACACAGACAACTTATTTATATATATATATATATATATATATATATATATATATATATATATATATATATATATGTATATATAGATGTCCCGGTCGTCATTTGTGTCCCGATGTCCCGGTCTGTAATTTCGTCGGTCGACAAACATGACGTCAGTCGACACAAAAACATGACGTCACTCGACACACAGACACACAGACAACTTATTTTTATATATATATATATATATATATATATATATATATATATATATATATATATATAGATTTGTGCATTTCTTTAGTTTTTTTTAGTGTTTTAGCTTTTTTTAGTTTATTTTTTCTTCTTTAGTTATTTCTTTTTTTAGTTATTTTTTTCTTCTTTATTTTTCAGCGTCACTATGAAATACATATCGCCGAACCTTTGTTTTTTTTAACTAAAATCTGGTAGGCATTGATGACCTTATCCAAGTCAAAATCCCAAACCCAATCATCATCGCTATCATTTTCAGTTTTGATACGTTTTGACTCTCGCTGTCCAGGTGGATTTTCATCTAACTGCACGGTTTGGCTGTTTCTTCTGCCATTGTAGGATTTATACTAAAATTTCTCTTTTAATTAACTATTTGAGCAGCTTCCTCGGCTGTTTCTTCTGTCATTTTAAGATCTATACTAAAAATTCCTCTTTACGTGCTAAGCTTGCTAAAGCTCAACAATTTATAATAAACCTCAAATTTTAAGTATCTGTTTTAAGGTTTTCGAATTACTTTAATCTATTGTCAAAATATTTCGAAATATTTATGCAATTTCCAGTTTTTACATTTTAGCTTGTTTTCTTTTACTTCTTTATTTTTCAGGCGTCATATGTCTGGCTTAACAGGCATAGTGTAACAAACATAACACACAAACAACTTATTTATATATATATATATATATATATATATATATATATATATATATATATATATATATATATATATATATATATATATATATATAGATATAGGGGAGACCGGGGCTATTCCGGACGTTTTTCAGATTTTCGGTTGTGTCATTTTCCGTACTGGACCGATCACTGTGTTTATACTTCCTTTTGGAAGGTAAACTATTTGGCAATCCACACCAACAACCTCATTGTCCTATCTACAACCACATTTTCAGAAATGAGATTTTCCCAAGTTTGGTCATGCTGTCCGAAAATGCCCCGCCATGGGGCATTTTCGGACACCCCCGGGGCATGATAGGACATGCCCCACCTCTCAAAGAAAAGTACTACACAAGTGTTAACAAACCTCGTATATTTGTGTAAAAGTAAGAAAAGTAATTAAAAGTACTGGTACTTAACCATCACTTTATATTAAAGGCTGAGAAATCACGTGAAAATACATGTCCAGCAATGGATCTTGCTGTCCCACCTGAGGAACTAGGATCTGGTAAGACTAGGACAATATCCTTTTTGTCGACCGTTACTTTGTCCTCAATCTCTGGGAATACGAACTTCGGGCCAATCTTTCTCAAAAACTTGACGTCAGCAACATCGTTATCGATGGACTCAACTAGCCCAACGTAATACACACACGAGGACTGTCGCTCGCCACAACATCATCCTCTCCCAAATCAAGTGACATGTCCGACTCATCATCACAAATGTCATCTGGCAGTTCGGGTTCTGATGAACTGGTCTCCGAAACTGAAAGCCTGATGAAAGCTGATGGTTTTCGCTTATTTCCCACCTTGGTCTGTCGAAGACCGACCATTTTCTTGGTTTTAGTGATTTTCTTTTGTGGCGTTTTTTTCTTGGCTTTCTTCGCTTCTCTTTTGTGCTTTTCTTTTTCCAGCTGTTCTTTTTCAGGGGTATCTGTCAGTATGCGGGTTTTTCCTCTTTTTCTTCCATTCGAAGGATTTCTTTTTGTTGGGTCAATCCTTGGGTGCGGCCTTACAGACTCGGGGGTGATAGGAGCTGTCCCGGATGTACCGGGAGCGGGACCTTCAGGTTCAGAGTCCTGGATAACTTCACCGTGATCTGCTGCCTCTGTAGTAGAGTTAGTAGTTGCAGCTAGTGGAACGTCAGTAACGAGAGCAGGGAGAAAATCTGATTCGCCAAAAGCATGACGATTGAATGGGAAAATACCGGGCCTTTGAAACCCAGCAACAATGTTGCTGGGGCAGAACTTATCTAGGAACGGTTGTCGGGATAGCTCGGCTACTTCATGGATCGATATTCTGCCACCTGGATGTGCTATAAGCCATTCGTTGAAACTATTACGTAGCCCGTTTTTAAAAGGTCCATAAACACTGATATCAAGGGGTTGCAGTTTATGTGAACAGTGTGGGGAGAACGTCAGCACAACAATTCCGTTTTCTCTGCAAAAGTGAACAATTTCAGCGGAGATATGGCTGCCGTGGTTATCCATCAAAAGCAAGTGAGGATCTTCCTTCGTCGATTTTGTTTCACTTTGAAAATGCTTGATAGAGAGGAGGAAATTGTCATCCGTCATCCAGCCGCTTTTGTTAGACAGACCTAAACTTCCAGGTGGGCCCAGGTTATACATCCGGCAATTCACATGAACTCTAGGGAAGACAAAAACAGGAGGGATAACCCGTCCGGCTGCATTGATGAAAGCTAGCATAGTCGTGTTCTCTCCCCGCTCTGCTGAAGCAATTTGTGAGACTTGCTTAGCCCCCTTCCTGGCTACAACCGTGGGGGGATCCAAAACAGTAGGGATACCTGTTTCATCACAGTTCCAGATTTTGCTAGGTGGAAACTTATGCCTGCTGTAAACTTCTGCTAGGTTGTCATAGAACTTGCTGACCACTGGAGCATTAAACCCGGAAGCACGTGCTTGACTAGTATTTTCTGGAGACCGGATTGATAGCTCATTTCCTCTCTTCATAAACGAAGAGAACCAGTCTAGGCCTGCCCTTCCCTTTTCCGTCCACGTTAAGGGCATCTTCACATTAAGCTTTACTGCAAACTCATAGGCAAGCTTACGAGTTGAAAGCCCTGTCAGCCCATGATTCATCAGCGATGCTGCTTTTAAATATTCGGTGAGTTGCTTTTCTTGCTCTCTAGTAAAAACTTGCCAAAATCCACGTCTCTCAGATGGCAGGACCTTAGCCGGAGATTTATCAGTCTCCAGAATATCGGGCTGGACATCCAGTTCAGCACGGTATCGTCTAAGGGCATCATTAACTGTTGACTTTTTGAGTCCAAAGTTCTCCGCAGCTGCTCTGATAGAGCTACCATCTTTGACGATCGAAGCGACTGCTCTTTGTAACGTTGCTAGATCAGGGGGTGGTTTGTCTCGTTTTCGCTGATACGTTCGTACCATTTTCTGAAAAGAAATAAAGTATTAGAACTGATAAGAATAAGGAAACTATCAAATTATCAAATATATTTTATTTTTTATGTTATTCCCCCCTCTCCCTCTATAAAGTCCTGCCAGTCGTTCTTCCAAGAATTATCTAACTGCATTGGATGTTAGGATTTTGATGTTAGTCAGAATTTTAGCTTTAAGAACAACTGCACAGGGGCGATTAGATTAGAATGCAAAGTATTTTTAACGTTATCTCAAGAATAGAAGAGCTTTATTATGTGCATTAAATTTTTACTTCATTAAATACAGATAACTTGTGTTTAATTTAATATCAGAATAGCTTACAGTCTATCTTTTTCCACTATTAAATAATAGTGCAATTTCTTTTAGGTTTAAAAAATTACGAACTTTCAAATTTAGGTACACCTTACCATTTTAAAACAATTCTAAAAACAAATCCTAAATAGCACAATTCTACCTCCATGAATAGATGGATCTAAAACTAGCGAAATAGATGGATCTAATGGATACGTTCGTACCATTTTCTGAAAAGAAATAAAGTATTAGAACTGATAAGAATAATAGTGAAACTTGTGCAGGTCTGTGCAGCTTTATTTCAAACTCTGGCAAGAGTTTTAACACTTCACTTTGAACTTCACATGATGGGGGCATTTTCGGACAGGCAAGAAATAATGTCCGTACATGCCCCGTAATCTGTGTCCGGAAATGCCCCACAGTGACCTTTACTAAAAAGATGGCTGCCAAAAAAAAAAAAATATGAAATTATATACATTACTTTATAATTAGAAAGTAGCCAATAGATCACTCTCTTACCTGCCGAAACTGCTTTCCCCTATAGCTTGCAGAACGCCTGAAAATTGACAAGGAACATACAGCTAGAAATTTAAATTTACCTCCAAATTTGCATCTGACCCTCTCAAAGGAACATTTATTACTGAATTCTAGTCAGAATTTGATCGAACGTGCGTTACATGCTCGCCATCTACTGACATTTTTGTCAAATTTTTGTATCGATATCTGAACGAGCAATATCGTTTGTCCGATCATGCCCCCGTCCGAAAAAGCCCCTTGTCTCCCTTATATATATATATATATATATATATAATATATATATATATATATATATATATATATATATATATATATATATATATATATATATATATAAACTTACATTAAATGTTATAATTAAAATTAATAATGTTTTTTAACAACTTTTTAAAAACAATCCTAGCATCCTTACTTCAACGATGTTCACCCAGGAGACGATAAATTCATTCAAACATAACAGAACAATGATTAAAATGCAAGTTTTTAAAGTTAAACTTGCGTTTTTGGTAGTTAACCTTGCTAATTTATAAGTTACGTATATCTTTTACTAATAAAAACATTCGTAAAAAATTAAAAGTTCTAGTTGCCTTTTTAAGTAACCAAAAAATCGGAGGGCAACTAGGCTTACTCCTCCTCTCTTTTTCTCAATTTTTTTTTTTAATTTTAGAAGTTCAGAAAATAAGCTGTGCAATGATGCCCTTTTTTGGCCGATTTTGGCTTGTAGGTAGAAATAGACCATTTTTACAGGGTTGTAAGCCGGTGTGCCCCAGTGTTCGAAATCAATACCATTTACTACCATAGAAACTGGAAACTGGAAATGATTTCAATGAAAACATTCTGGAAGAAGAACTAATCCAGTGTGTGGAATTATCTAAATTGTAATACCCGAGTGTTTTTCAAGCATTTATATGTTATTAGTAGCTTTTGCCCTTCCCCTCTCGTTTGTTTCAAACAGTTCGTGGTAACGAACTGTAGTAAGGAGCGACCCGGTTCAATAGTAACCAAAACTCTAAAAAATTGAATTTTGATATCAATAGCTATATCAAAAGAATCGCATTTTAATGCTGATTTTAAATATATAAGTTTCATCAAGTTTAGTCTTAGCCATCAAAAGTTACGAGCCTGAGAAAATTTGCCTTATTTAGGAAAATTGGGGGAAACAACCCCTAAAAGTCGTAGGATCTTAACGAAAATGACACCATCAGATTCAGCGTATCAGATAACCCTATTGTAGAAGTTTCAAGCTCCTATCTACAAAAATGTGGAATTTTGTATTTTTTTGCCAGAAGACAAATCACGGTTGCGTGTTTTTTTTTTTTTTTTTTTTTTTTTTTTTTTTTTTTTTCCAGGAGTCATCGTATCGACCAAGTGGTCCTAGAATGTCGCAAGAGGGCTCATTCTAACGGAAATGAAAAGTTCTAGTGGCCTTTTTAAGTGACCAAAAAAAATTGGAGGGCATCTAGCCCCCCCCCCCCCACGCTCATTTTTTTCCCAAAGTCAACGGATCAAAATTTTGAGATAGCCATTTTGTTCAGCATAGTCGAAAACCATAATAATTATGTCTTCGGGAATGACTTACTCTCCCAGAGTCCCTGGGGGAGGGGCTGAAAGTTACAAACTTTGACCAGTGTTTACATATAGTAATGGTTATTGGGAAATGTACAGACGTTTTCAGGGGGATTTTATTTTGTTTGGGGGTGGGGCTGAGGAGAGGGGGCTATGTCGGAGAATCTTTCCTTGGAGGAATCTGTCATGGGGGAAGAAAAATTCAATGACAAGGGTGAAGGATTCTCTAGCATTACTATAAGAAAACAATAAAAAATAAACATGAAAACGTTTTTTCAAATGAAAGGAAGAAGTAGCATTGAAACTTGAAACGAACAGAGATTATTACGCATATGAGGGGTTCTAAAAATACTTTAGCATAAAGAGCGAGGTATTTAGGAGGAGATAAATACCTTGCTCTTTATGCTAAAGTATTTTTAGTAATTTCAACTATTTATTCTACGGCCTTTCTAATTCAGGGGTCGTTCTTAAAGAATTGGGACAAAACTTACGATTTAGTGTAAAGAGCGAGGTATTAACGAGGGTACAAACCCCCTCGTATATATAATAAAAATATAAGGTTATGAAAGTTTGTTGCGTAAGTTAATTCTTAAGTTACGTATATTTTTTACTAATAAAAACGTTCGTTAAAAATTAAAAGTTCTAGTTGCCTTTTTAAGTAACTGAAAAATCGGAGGGCAACTAGGTCTCCTTCTCCACCCCTTATTTCTCAAAATCGTCTGATCAAAACTAAGAGAAAGCCATTTAGCCAAAAAAAGAATTAATATACAAATTTCATTTTAATAATTAATGTGCGGAGAGCCAAAACCAAACATGCATTAATTCAAAAACGTTCAGAAATTGAATAAAAAAAAACTAATTTTTTTAGCTGAAAGTAAGGAGCGACATTAAAACTTAAAACGAACAGAAATTACTCCGTATATGAAATGAGTTATACCCTCCGCAATCCCTCGCTCTTTACGCTAAAGTTTGACTCTTTGCCACAATTCTATTTTTTAAAACAATTAAAAGCTTTAGCGTAAAGAGTGAGGGATTGCGGAGGGGACAACTCATTTCATATACGGAGTAATTTCTGTTCGTTTTAAGTTTTAATGTCGCTCCTTACTTTCAGCTAAAAAAATTTTTTTTTTTATTTAATTGCTTTAAAGGATCATTTATGGATTGAGATGATAGAACGATGCAGTCAGCTTGGGTGAGGCTTCGGCGGTCGTTTGTTGTCCAGTTCACTAGGTATACTAGGTAGCCCCTCTCCCTGCGTTAGTAATTCCAAGAGTTTCTAGGGGCACCAATCCACGATTCACTGTTTGACTAATAATATCCATAAAATCTGAACAATTCTTACCATCATTGCGACAGAAACCTTGCATTAATTAAAAATTGCCAGGGACAACAATTGGAAGGAAAAATTGACTTCTAGAATTTGAAAATTACCATTCTACCTGCACCTTTAGAAACGAACACGCCCACCGTATGGCATTACTGCCTCTAAAACTGGACGCTTAATATAAGTAGTTTTCCGATAATGCCAAATCAACTGACTATCTCAGGATTTTATCGCTCTCTGTGTATATCCTCTGTTTATCTCTCTTTCTGTGCATCTCTTACGTGACTCAGAACCAGTGAAAGTGGCGAATAAAAGTATTTCTAATATCTGAAATACGCCGTAATTAATATTGCATATAGTCATAATTAATGGACAACAGTATGTAGTATGCCTCATTTTTGGGCATTAACGTTAATGAAGGGAATATCACTAATAAAATTCAAATGGAGCACCGTCATATTTTTTCTACTTCAATAGGTTCCACCGACAGCTTTATATATATATATATATATATATATATATATATATATATATATATATATATATATATATATATATATATATATATATATATATATATATACATATACATATATATATATATGTATATATATATATATATATATATATATATATATATACATATCTATATATATAAAAATAAGTTGTCTGTCTGTCTGTGGATCAGGTGACGTCATGTTTCTGTGTTGACTGACGTCATGAAATTTGTTGTCTTCATTTTTGCTTTGACGGTGACGTCATTAACGGTATTTAAGACATTTGTTCACGGAAAAATGTTGAAATTACAGACTGGGACACCCGGACACAAATCACGACCGGGACACAGGGAATATAAATGACGACCGGGACACAGGGACACAACTACAACGGGGACGCCGGGGGCACAGGCGGGATATATAAAGGACGACCGGGACACAGGGATTGTTCGAATAGAAATTACAGACCAGGACACAAATGACGACCGGGACACAGGGAATATAAATAACGACCGGGACACTCAAAGAGAAATTACAAACTGGGACACCGGGACACAAATGACGACCGGGACACAGGGAATGTAAATGACGACCGGGACACAGGGACACATCATTAGAATAATGAGGTATAGATCTGAATACGGATTGTTTTTCCCATGGACAATTATATGTTGCATGTTCAAGAGTCAGTAAACCTGACAATCTATTTATATGCACAGACAATGGGACAGCGAAGAATGTTGTATATTAGCATGTTTTACGTAGTTAAAAACATATATTTATATCTATCTCTATTCACAGGTGGGACACAGGGACACAACTACAATGGCGCGTAACTAATATGGCGCGTAACGACTTACGCGCGCGGGGGGGCTTGGGGGGGGCGCGAAGTGCCCCACCAACTAGGTGTTGGGGTGGCGCGAAGCGCCACCCCAACAGCTAGTATATATATCCTTCATCCTATAAACACCTTCAACTTTTACTCTAAAGGAAAGTTGTAATATTTACATTATTGATGGCGTGGCCATCAACAAATAAATGCCACACATAACAAACAGAACTGACAATAAATAGACGAGTTAAACTCAAAACGAGAAAAAACATACATATGTAGGGCTGAAAAGCCTCTTGCCTTCTTAAGACCAGAACATAATTTGTATTTTACTGATAACAAAATACATTTTAAATATTTCACTTTTTTACTTCAATAAAAAAGAAATTGTTAAAAGTTTAAGGAATAAACATCTATATATGTATATTAAACTGACAATCCATGGTCATTTGTTGCTTTTTTCAACAAAGTTCAAACTTTTTTTGGGTCCTGAGAAGTCATTGGGGTTGTCTACCCTACTATTGTTCATTTTTGCTTGTTTTGAGTTTGAATTGGTTATTTTTTGTAATTTATTTTGGTTTTGGGTTTTATTAATCAGTTGATGGTAATTTGTTGTAGTTTCACGCTTGGAAGATAATTTGACTTTATTTCTGCTCATTTTTGGTCTCATGAAGCTCATTACTTTTCTTTGAAAAACTTGTTTTGTGGAATTTTTTTTTCAATAACGTAGTCGATATGAAAGTTAGACTATTGAGCTTTAATGACAGGTCAAAGATTTAAAAGAAGTTTGAGTACACCAAAGTTCTGGTAAAGATAAAGATTATGACTTTTTTGTTTTATTTCAGAGGCAAAACAAAAATCTGGTACCGCAGTCAGAGGTGGAGCAATAGAAGCATCGACTGTAGAACCATCTATAGCCATATCTCAATTGTATGATACGTATGAAGAAAAAACCTCGTCTTTACCGCCAATAAAGGTCAAGCTTACAAAAGAAAAGCAACAGGAACAGAAACAATTCAGTAGGGAGTTTGAAACGGCAGAGGATTTTTTTACAAAAATCCAATTGCAAGAAAATGATCTTCCGGTTCCAAAGGAAATTCTAAGCTTTGAACAGACTTCTTTTGAGCCGGAAGCTAAATTACCAATTAAATTACCAATATTTTCCGATAAGCTTAATTCTTCAGAAAAAATCATTCCGTTTTTATTACAATCAAATAGTGATAGTAGAGTTCCAAGCAATATCTATTCAAAAATTTTTGATAAAGTTCCAAGTTCCACGGAGCCAAACTCTAATAAACAAATTAATTGGATGAAGGACTTTAACTCAATACGGAAACGCATAAAAGCAAGTGAATCTCTGGAGTTGTTTTCAAACAACAGCAAAACAATGGTTCAACAAGTCGATAATCCTGAGGATTTTCAATCTTTACCAAGATCTTCTTGGACAGAAGATCCAAGCCGTAGCACAGAAGACCATCTAAACTCACACGTTTCTGATCCCTTTCTTGAATTAGTAAATTCTTCAGCTAATAATCAAGAATCTTCACTAAAATAGAGAAAAGAAGGAGAGAATTGACAAGTGTATTCTCCACACTTCAAAAGATCTATTTTATTTCATCCATCGCTCATCTCTAGTGATCTGTATCATTTTATTTTTGGGAAAACACGGAACCACACAAGGACTTCGTCGACCCGTTTTGTATAATTTCTGGTTGCTTGATGTTCCCAATTTCTGTGAGACTATAAGAAACAAGTTAGTAATATAGTTTTGAAAGAAGTTAAAGAAACAAGTCAAGTAGCATTGCTTTTCTGTGAAGAATGTTATTTCTAGGATTCCAGGGCTAAGAATCGCAGTAACGTATAAAATTATTTTAATGCAATTTTGTTGGTCTTCCTACTATCCTTAGGGAGTGAACCCGCTCATTTTTGTTCAGGAAATTGCTGAATAATGTGCTCGGAATTAGCCATGACACTTTATCTACTCCTGTGTGTGCTTTAACGTGGTTGTAGGTTTGTTTTCTGGTGATTGGCTTTAAAAGAACGTGTTTACAGAAATTATCGAGCTCATGTCTAAGTGTTTTTACTTTTTTTTTATGCTTAGACTAAGGGTTATTAGCAATTATATGGAACTTGTGCTAGTTTTCATTCTTACAAGTTGTTCTTACTCTTTGATCTATACCCCATTTTTGGTAAAGACAGTTCGTATTTTAATATTTTTTAAGTTGGTGAAGGTACCATCTCATCTGAACTTCTTTATGAGTTGTTTACTTTTTTGATTGTGGTTATATTGCGTACGAATTGTTTGGTTTTCTCAGAATTATAAGGTTATTTATTTTGATGAAAGAAATGCTGTTATGGTTGTTTTCATAGAGGCCTACTTAAAGTACCATGGATATGAAAATGTGGCAATAGAAATGAAACCAAATCGTTTGAATTGGCTATGCGAAAACCAAGGGAACCATTTACATATTAAGAAACTATGGAAAGATGAAAATTCAGATCTTAATGTAAAAGATGTCGATCAGGTATAAGCTTTCGATTGTAATGAGAGCTAAATAAAAGAATTAGAAACACAGGTGAGAAATAAACAAGTAATGTGCTAAAACTGTATTGCTCCCTACGCCTTAGAAAGATGTAGCTCTCATTTGAGGATGTTGTCATATTTGGGATTAAACAGATTGTTAGACTCAACATTTGAGGACTAAAATATTTTTCAAATATAGCTCATTGACCCTTTAGTTACGTTTTAAGATTTACTTTCTAGTTTCATGGATACACTTTTAGATTCCAGTTTTAAGATTCACTTTCTATGTCATGAGTTTTACAGTTTGATTGGTTACGTTTTGACTGCTTGATGTGATGAATCGGTTATTAAATTACGTGCACTACAGCCTGATTGGCCGATTAAGTACATTGTTTTTTTTTTCCTTGGTCTTCAAAATCCAGATGTAATATTATAATTGTAATTTGTAGCGAGGCAGACCCATACTCTGATTAGAGGCTCAGGTCCTAAAGACGCATATCCTCCAGACCCTTAATCACGACGGCTGAAAATATACTACTACTACAATAAATAACTCACTGCAACACCAAGCCGCCTGAGGTCAACACAGCTACGCGCGCTCCTTCTCCAGCCTAATCTATTCAAGGACTCCCTCTTTACACCCTCCCTGGAAGTTCCCATTTCCTCTAAGTCTTTATTTATGACATCCTCCTGACCCAGACGAAGACGACCTGCTTTCCGTGTAGCCCCAGACGGTTGACCAAAAAGGACAATCTTTGGAAATCTGTCATCCTTCATCGCGCAGAACGTGGCCTAGCCATCTCAACCTTGTTTTCATTATAGCTCTGGAAAGTGGGATTGGACCATATTTTTCGTACACCCTACTGTTTGAAATACGGTCAGTCAGCCAGGTACCCAGAACAATCCGTAGGCAATTTCTCTCGAAAACATCTAGAAGATTTTCGTCCACTTTTCGGAGCGCCTATGCTACAGAGCGATATTTGACCACTATCATCACTGTAGCTTCCAATATTCTAATCTTGCTTTGCAGACTTATCTTCCTATTCTTCCAACTTTTTTTGACTGTGAAAAAACACCCTGAGCCTTAGCTATTCTACTTTTAACATCTTCACTGCTCCCACCGCTTTCATTAATAACATTACCAAATTAAGTATTCAGGTGGGCAAGTTTCACTGCCCACCTGGTCAATCTTTTCGTTACCTAACGTCACTTTTTCATCTTCACTTATTCCTAGCCTTAATGACTTAGTCTTCTTAACATTAATTTTCAAACCTATTCTAGCACCCTGAACTCGCAAAACCTCTAAAAATTCGTTCATTTTGCTCACACTTTCATCTAATATTCTTAGATCATCAGCATAATCTAAGTCCAGAAGCGGTTTTCCTCCCCATTTGATTCCGTGGTCCCCAATCGCCTTTCCTGTGCTCCTTAAGACGAAGTCAATCAAAATGAACCCTATGAAAGGGGATAGAACACGACCCTGCTTAACTCCTGATTTAATTTAAAACCAGTTGCTTACCTCATCTCCTACATTAATCGCAGCAGTATTATTCTCATACATAGCACAAATCACTTTAATGTATTTGTCTGGTATACCATATAAGGATAAGACCTATGCTAACGCTCTTCTATCAACAGAATCGAAAGCTGGCTCATAATCGATAAAACTGAGGACCAAAGGTGTTTGACAACGAAAGGACTTCTCAATTATTTGCCTAAGAATGAAAACTGGGTCGACACATCCTCTACCTTTTCTAAAACCCCGCTGTTCTTCCTTTAAAACTTTGTCTACAACATCTCTCAGTCTAAAAAGTATCATATAACTAAGAAATTTGCTACCTGCAGAAACCAGACTAATGCCTCGATAATTGCGACACTCAATCTTGTCACCTTTCTTGTACAGTAGTTTAATTAAAGTTTTCTTAAAATCAGTAGGTACTTCTACTTTTTCAAAAATCATAGCTTGTTTCTAACCTCAGAGCCACCATATTTAAGAAACTCATTTATCACACTATCAGCACCTGGAGCCTTATTATTTTTTAATCCTTTTAGTACTGTCGCTAATTCTTCCTCACAAAACAAATCTTCCTTCACATCCAAGGTATCACAAACTTTTTCACTTTCATCTATATCTTTTCCTCCAACTGTATCTCGGTTTAGCACATGCTTAAAATGTTCCACCCATCTTTCTTTAATTCTTTCCTTATCATTAATTGTGGCCCCATTCCTATCTTTAACTGGGACTAGTCCGAATTCACTACTTCCTCTCAATTTGTTAACATACCAGTATAGTATTTTACTATTATGCCTATTATTTTACTATTATATACTATTATTATCAGCAACTTCATAAATTGTTTTTCTAAAATTATTCCATGCATTTTTCACATTGTCAAATTTTAAACTCTCAAGTTTAGTATTCAACTGTTCCTGGAAGGTTTCTCTCATATTTTCATCCTGGAGTCTACCATTACCAACCTCATAACGTTCTGGGAGGTAGTTACCCTTCCGAAATTCCAGCTTTATGTTAACCTTAGGCACTACTAGATATAGATTCTTACTTTTAACGATTTAAAACAAAGACATCCATTAAAACGAGTTCAACATTAGCGTTGAATACTTAATTTCAGTTGACATCTTACTTTAATCGAATTCCTCAATATCTGGATCCCTCAATTGACACAAAGCAGGTGGAATGATTACCTGGAATGAAGAGTAACAAATAAATAACGGCTGAAGACCTATAACTATTTAAACTGTAGAATCGTATAGCATGTATTATTTAAAGTTGAATTGTAGTATATGTAGCACAAATAATGAGCAATGTGATCTATGGGGAAAATTATTTTAAGTGAACCACATTTATTTTTATAAAATGTACTCCTGACGTTGTCAAAATAGGTGTGATTGTGAAAATAACATTCCGTCAATTATAAATTAAGATAGTGTTAATTATATTAAATATTTTGTAATATTGATATTGGATTTTGAATAAAATATTGTATCTATTTATGATTAAAATTTGTCATTACATTTATATGTGTTAAATATCAAATTGTTTAGATTAAACAAGCAATTACATATAGGGTTAGAACTGTAGAACTAGTCCTCCTAATATCGATTCTCCAACGGTTTTCCCTAATTTATTCAGTTATAGTTAATTAAAAAAATCAGAATGTTACGAAAAATGTTACACTGTTTAAGGGTAAGATCAGTTGCTTAATAGAGAATGATTTTAAACTCTTAAAAACATGACAACGACGTTCTCTCAAAAGAAATTCAACATTCTCTCAAAAGAAAATTCAGGTAAACAAATTGACTTAAATATTTTCTGAGTCAAATAAGATTTAGGAAAAAAGTTTAAAGTTTTAACTTCGATTTTTAGCAGAACTTGAGTTTTACTTTGCTAGCAAGATTCCAAGTTGCCCGACGAAAAACATATTTTCGTGATTTAACATATCGTTCGTTTTTGTTTGGATCCAAGTTTGAAAATTTTGATTCCCAGTCTTCTTATTATTTTTTTTTTTTAACGACAGAAGGTTATCAGTAAGAATGAGTAACTAATTCTGAGAAAAATCTGCTTATTTTTATAATAGATTTTTACGGATTGCTTCAGTTATACAGCCTCTCGACCATTTCAGACATTAAAGATATAATAAAAGATATAACAAACATTAAGGATATAATAAACAGTGAGGTAGATCAATTTTTGGAACAAAGGCCAACCTAATTTCAAGCGAAATTTTAAATAGTGATTCGTGCAACTAATATTTTACGGTTTTAAAACCGACTTCCTTAAAATGACAAGTATTTAGCGGTTTCTTCTTTTTAAAATAAAACGAATTCCGACGAAAAGAACGACACAAGACAAATAAAAATTAAACATAAAATAAAAAGTAAAGAAAAAAGCTATAAAGGAGGTAGCTACCAATTGTAACATTATGTAACCATAATATACAAATATGAGACTACAGACATAAAACAGTTAATGACAACGAGCTGTAGACAAGGAGCGACTTGGCTCAACAGCGGCCGAAAAAATAAAAACAGAATTTTGACAACGACAAATACAGCAAGAGAATTGAATCTCTACTTCGGTTCCAGATATATCAAGTTCATCAAGTTACCCATCAAAATTTACAAGCCTGGGAAAACTTGCAAAATGTTCAGGAAGGAGAAAAATATTCCAAAAGAATTAAGGGATCTTAATGAAAATAACACGATCAGATTCAGTGCATCAGAGAACCTTGTTATAGGAGATTTCGTGCTCATAAAAAAATCTGGAATTTGTACTTTTTTTTCAGCCAGAAGTAAGATCGTATATGTGTGTTTATTTATTTTTCCCCAGGGTAATCGCGTTCGAACTATAATTCTAGAAAATCGACAGAGGGCTCATTTCACTAGAAGGCAACCAGCTCCCTCCTACGCCTCTTTTTCCTAAAAACATCAGATTATATTTCAAGATAGCCATTTATTCAACATAGTCAAAAGATCTAACCAGTATTCCTTTGGGTATGACCTGACTCTCTTAGTCCCCTGGGAAAGGGTTTACCTATGGAATTTCGCCTTTTTCTGGTGAAATTTTACATGGTGAGAGGAGAAACATTAATATGGACAGAAATTATCTTATACATAATGGGGGAGGGAAAATTTCCCGTTTTCCTCCCTCTACCTTTACACTATTTTTTCTCATTGTTCTTTCCAGAAGACTGCTCAAACACAAGGCCTGTAGAAATTGAATGAGAAGTATTTTCTAAGAACTTCAAGACTTTTGTTTAAAGAGCGGGGATTGAGGAAGAGACAGTCCCCCAACCTCGTACATAAATAATTTCTGATTTTTAAGTTTTAATGTTGCTCCTTACTTTCAGTTGAAAAAATTGTTCTTTTTTAATGCATATAACTCTAAGATAGCATGTAGATACAGGACCATTCAATGCCTATTGACATACAAGACTATGAGATACAAACACAAACTACATTGAGCAATAACATTTAAATCCTAACCCACAGACAAAAAACAGAAAAAAAAAGAACGACAGAGCGAAAAGGAAGGATAAAATTTTTTATTGAAGCAAAAAGTGGCATTCTCGAACTGGAACAGGAAGGATATTACATATAGTATAATATGACTAGTAGCCAAGGGATTAATATCAGACTTACAGTTGTAGTCTGTCGAGTTTGGGTGTCCTGATAGGTAAAAAGCTGAGAAACAGGTAAGGATATATATATATATATATATATATATATATATATATATATATATATATATATATATATATATATATATATATATATATATATATATATTAAACAAAAAAAACAAGTTTTTTTTTAAATGAAAGTAAGGAGAGAAATTAAAACTTAAAACGAACAGAAATTACTCCGTATATGAAAGGGGCTTTTCCTCCTCAACGCCCCGCTCTTTACGCTAAAGTTTCACTCTTTCTCTTAACTCTACTTTTTAAAACAGTAAAAAACTTTAGCGTAAAGAGCGGGGCGTTGAGGAGGAAAAGCCCCTTTCATATACGGAGTAATTTCTGTTCATTTTAAGTTTTAATGTCGCTCCTTACTTTCATTTAAAAAAAACTTGTTTTTTGTTTAATTTCTGGACGTCTTTGAATTAATGCATGTTTTGATCTTGGCTCTCCGCACATAAATAATTAAAACGAAATTTGCATATTAATTTTTTTGGCAAAATTGCTTTTTCATAGTTTTAATCGGAAGATTTTGAGAAAAAAGAAGCGAGGGAGGAGGCCTAGTTGCCATCCAATGTTTTGATGACTTAAAAAGGCATTAACTTTAAATTTTTTACGAACGTTTTCACAAGTAAAAAATATACGCAACTTACGAATTAACTTACGTAGCGAACTTCTGTATTCGTATGTTTTTATTGCATATATGAGGGGGCTCGCCCCTCGTCGATACCTCGCTCTTTACACTAAAGCTTAAATTTTGTCCCAATTCCTTAAGAATGACCCCTGAATCACAAAGGCCGTAGAATAAGTAGTTGCAATTACTAAAAATACTTTAGCGTAAAGATTGAGGTATTGTAGAGGAGATGAACCCCCTTATATACACAGTATTTTATGTTTATTTTAAGTTTCAATGCTACTCATTACTTCCAGGTGATTTTTTTTTGTTTTTAATTCTCATTGTTTTTTTTTTTTTTTTAACAATAGTGGAAAATCCTGCGTCCCCTTAATGGAAATTCTCTTCCCTCATGATAAATTCCTCCATGGAAAGATCCACCCGCGTACCCACTCCCCTGACCCACTCCCACCCTAATGCGAAATTTCGCCCTGAAAACGTCTGTACACTTCAAAATAACCATTACTATATATAAACAATTGTCAATGTTTGTAACTTGCAGCACCTCCCCCGGGGACTGCTGGGGATTGAGTGGTCCCCAAAGACATAGTTTTTAGGTTTTCGATTAAGTTGCACAGAATGGCTATCTCAAAATTTTGAGCCAGTGATTTTGGGGGAAAATGTGCGTAGGAGGGGGCCAAGGTGCCCTCCAATTTTGTTGGTCACTTAATAACGGCACTATAACTTTTAATTTCCGTTAGAATGAGCCCTTTCGCAACATTTTACGACAACTGGGTCAATACGATCACCCCTGGAAAAAAAAAAAAAAAAACACACATCAGTCTTCTGGCAAAAGATACAAAATTCCACATTTTTATAGATAGGAGCTTGAAACGTATACATTAGGGTTCTCTGATACGCTGAATCAGATGGTGTGATTTTTGTTAAGATTCTATGACTTATACGGGGTGTTTTCCCCTATTTTCTTGAATGAGTCAAATTTTCTCAGGCTCGTAACTGTTGATGGGTAAGCTTAATCTCGATGAAACTTATATATTTAAAATCAACATTGAAATACGATTCTTTTGATGTAACTATTGGTATCGACATTCCGTTTTTAGAGTTTCAGTTACTATTGAGCCGGGTCGCTCCTTACTACAGTTCGCTACCACGAACTGTTTTATTTTACCTTTATGTTCAACATATAAGACTAACACATCGAGCTCTGCTCTCTGTTAGCTAAAGTAGAATTTTTTTTATAACTATTGTGTTAATGAAGATTTACGTTGCCTTTACCTTACCTTTATAATCAGATTATTCACCTTTTCTTATTATGCATTGACTTATATAAAAAATTTGGTTACAAACACGAAAGACTAAATTCTTATTTACCCAAGGCTTTCAAAGAGCATCTTTACGACTCGATGACGTTACGTTTCAATTACAACACTTTTCAAAAAACATTTTTTTTACTGCAGAAAAAAAATTGTCGATTAGGGTCTTCAGTACTCTTTATAATTCATTTACTGCCGTTTCAACCAGTGTTAAATATATAAAAGCAAGTTTTTTAACTGCAAGTAAGGAGTGACATTAATACTTAAAACGAACAGAAATTATTCCGTATATGAAAGGGGTTGTCCTCTCCTCAACGCCTCGTTCTTTTTAATAAACTTTGACTCTTTCTTACAACTCTACTATTTACAACAATGAAAAATCTTAGCGTAAAGAGCGAGGCCTTGAGGAGGGGACAACCCCTTTCATATATGGAATTACTTCTGTTCGTTTAAGTTTTAATGTCGTTCCTTACTTGCAGTTACAAAACTTGTTTTTTTTATATATTTAATATCTGAACGTTTTTTAATTAATACATGTTTTTATTTTGGCTTGCCGCACATAAATAATTAAAATGAAATTTGCATATTATTTTTTTGGCTAAATGGCTTTCTCACAGTTTTGATCGGACGATTCTAATAAAAAAGGAGTCAAGGGAGGAGGCCTAGTTGTAATCCAGTTTTTGGTTACTTAAAAAGGCAACTAGAAATTTTTATTTTTTTACGAACGTTTTTGTTTGTAATAAATATACGTAACTTACGAATTAACTTACGTGACAAAATCCTATATTCGTATATTTTTGTTACGTATATGAGGGGTCTTCCCCCTCGTCAATACCTAGCTCTTTACACTAAAGCATCAATTTGGTCCCAATTCTTTAAACCCCTGAATCACAAAGGCCGTCGAATAAATAGTTGAAATTACTAAAAATACTTTAGCGGAAAGATTAAGGTATTGTGGATGAGAAAAACCCCCTTATATACGTAATAATTTCTGTTTTGGTTCTAATGCTGCTCCTTACTTCTACCTGAAAAAAACTTTTTTTTATTTACTTTTTCATTGTTTTTTTTAATAATGCTAGGTAATCCTGCGTCTCTTCATGGAAATTTTCTCCCCTCGTGATAAATTACTCCATGGAAAGATCCTCACACGTAACCTCCTCCCCCCGACCCCCTTTAACGTGAAAAAGTCCCTCTGAAAACGTTGTTACACGTCCCAATAACCATTACTATATGTGAACAATGGTCAAAGTTTTTAACTTGCAGCCCTTCCCCAGGGGAGTGTGAGGGATTAAGTCGTCCCGAAAGACATAATTATTAGGTTTTTCGATTATACTGAACAAAATACCTAGCCCAAAATTTTAATTCACTGACTTTGGGAAAAATGAGCGTGGGAGGGGGCCTAGGTACCCTACAAATTTTTGGGTCACTTAAAAAGGGCACTAGAACTTTTAATTCCCCTTAGAATGAGCCCTCTTGCGACATTCTAGGACCACTGGGTCAATACTACCCCCCCAAAAAAAACGCATCCGTGATCTGTCTTCTGGGACAAAGTAGGGTTCTCTGATATGCTGAATCTGATGGTGTAATTTTCATTAAGATTTCTTGACTTTTAGGGATGTTTCCCCCTATTTTCTAAAATAAGGCAAATTTTCTCAGGCTCGTAACTTTTGATGGGTAAAACCAAACTTAATGAATATATATATATATATATATATATATATATATATATATATATATATATATATATATATATATATATATATATATATATATATATATATATATATATACATATATATATATATATATATATATATATATATATATACATATATATATATATATATATATATATATATATATATATATATATATATATATATATATATATATATATATATATATATATATATATATATATATATATATATATATATATATATATATATATATATATATATATATATATATATATATATATATATATATAGAATCAGCGTAAAAATTCGAAACTTTTGATGTAACTATTGGTATCAAAATTCCATTTTTTAGAGTTTCGGTTACTATTGAGCCGGGTCGCTCCTTTCTACAGTTCGTTACCACGAACTGTTTGATTGTGAATTTTAATGATTAAATTATCACACGACTGGAGTCACATCTTACAATAGTAAGATAATGGGCAAATTAGAAAGTAAATGTTTCCGTTTATACTCGTTCGCTGAGAAGTCTTTTTTATTGTGGTTTCTTTCGTATATTCGCTTGTCTTGTATTTTGCGAAGTGTTTAATTGTTGTGTTTATTGTTATTGTCTATATATATATATATATATATATATATATATATATATATATATATATATATATATATATATATATATATATGTATATATATATATATATATATATATATATATATATATATATATATATATATATATATATATATATATATATGTATATATATATATATATATATATATATATATATATATATATATATATATATATATATATATATATATAGTTTTGTAACTGCAAGTAAGGAACGACATTAAAACTTAAACGAACAGAAGTAATTCCATATATGAAAGGGGTTGTCCCCTCCTCAAGGCCTCGCTCTTTACGCTAAGGTTTTTCATTGTTGTAAATAGTAGAGTTGTAAGAAAGAGTCAAAGTTTAGCAAAAAGAACGAGGCGTTGAGGAGAGGACAACCCCTTTCATATACGGAATAATTTCTGTTCGTTTTAAGTATTAATCCCACTCCTTACTTGCAGTTAAAAAACTTGCTTTTATATATTTAACACTGGTTGAAACGGCAGTAAATGAATTATAAAGAGTACTGAAGACCCTAATCGCCAATTTTTTTTCTGCAGTAAAAAAATGTTTTTTGAAAAGTGTTGTAATTGAAACGTAACGTCATCGAGTCGTAAAGATGCTCTTTGAAAGCCTTGGGTAAATAAGAATTTAGTATTTCGTGTTTGTAACCAAATTTTTTATATAAGTCAATGCGTAATAAGAAAAAGTGAAAAATCTGATTATAAAGGTAAAGTAAAGGCAAAGTAAATCTTCATTAACACAATAGTTATAAAAAAATTTCTACTTTAGCTAACAGAGAGCAGAGCTCGATGTGTTAGTCTTATATGTTGAACATAAAGGTAAAATAAAACAGTGCGTGGTAGCGAACTGTAGTAAGGAGCGACCCGGCTCAATAGTAACTGAAACTCTAAAAACGGAATGTCGATACCAATAGTTACATCAAAAGAATCGTATTTCAATGTTGATTTTAAATATATAAGTTTCATCGAGATTAAACTTACCCATCAACAGTTACGAGCCTGAGAAAATTTGACTCATTCAAGAAAATAGGGGAAAACACCCCATATAAGTCATAGAATCTTAACAAAAATCACACCATCTGATTCAGCGTATCAGAGAACCCTAATGTATACGTTTCAAGCTTCTATCTATAAAAATGTGGAATTTTGTATCTTTTGCCAGAAGACTAAAGTGTTTTTTTTTTCCCAGGGGTGATCGTATTGACCCAGTTGTCGTAAAATGTTGCGAAAGGGCTCATTCTAACGGAAATTAAAAGTTATAGTGCCGTTATTAAGTGACCAACAAAATTGGAGGGCACCTTGGCCCCCTCCTACGCACATTTTCCCCCCAAAATCACTGGATCAAAATTTTGAGATAGCCATTCTGTGCAACTTAATCGAAAACCTAAAAACTATGTCTTTGGGGACCACTCAATCCCCAACAGTCCCCGGGGGAGGTGCTGCAAGTTACAAACATTGACAGTTGTTTATATATAGTAATGGTTATTTTGAAGTGTACAGACCTTTTCAGGGCGAAATTTCGCATTAGGGTGGGAGTGGGTCAGGGGAGTGAGTACGCGGGTGGATCTTTCCATGGATGAATTTATCATGAGGGAAGAGAATTTCCATTAAGGGGACGCAGGATTTTCCACTATTGTTAAAAAAAAAACAAAAAACAATGAGAATTAAAAACAAAAAAAAATGACCTGGAAGTAATGAGTAGCATTGAAACTTAAAATAAACATAAAATACTAAGATAAGATAAGATAAGATTTATTCATCACGAAACACACATACAATATTACATTTTACTATTTCCCCAAAGGCTCTTTGGCCTGTAAAAAAGGGGAAAATGAACGAGCCACTTACTCAGAGAAGAAAAAAAATAATCACTTACTCACAGAGAGAAGAGCAAAAAGGAGAAGAGAGGAAAGTATAAATAAAATGAAAAACTATATAAAACAAAACTAAATAGACTAATAGATTGAACAGACTAAATTAATTAAGTAGATCTGTAGATAAAATAGACTCCAATGAAATAATCAGGAAATATATATGCATACATACACGCATATACACATATAAAAAGAGATAAAATAATTTCTAAGAAGCCAATGAATTTTTAATAATTTTTTTGAACAAACCGAATGAGTGGCACCTTCGAGCTGATTCGGGCAACTTATTCCATACAATATAACTCGCAATTAAAGGATTAAAGTCTGACCTTACACAAGGAGTAAAAGGAACTTGAATATGATTTTCGGTATTGCGAAGATTATAATTATTCTGATCAGAGGTGAAAGATGGCTGAACACTTAGGGGACGGGGGAGGTCACCATGAAGCTGAGAAAAAGTAAAACATGCACACGAAAGAATATACAGTGACTCGAGATCAAGTAATGGGATAACTCTTGAACGGTTAGTTTCCTTAATGAGGTTTCTAGCTTTATTATAAACCTTAGAAAGTGGTTTTAACAGTGAAGGAAAGGTTGACATCCATACTATTGGACAGTAGGAAACGTAAGATCGGATCAAGGAGTGAAAAAGGATTTCCAAAATTGATCCAGGGAAAATATGTTTGAGTTTCCTTAAAATACCGAGACTCCTGCATATCTTCATTTTAATCAAATCAATGTGACGCTTGAAAGACAAATTTTCATCAACAAGAATGCCCAAAAAACGAACATATCGATCTTTAGATCTGTGAATTATCCCATTTGGCTGATGAATTTCTGATAACTTGGGATAAATCTGAGAAACATGCGAAAATATCAAAAAATTGGATTTTGAATAATTTAGGGTAAGAAAATTAGCATCAAGCCATGAAATTACTCTCTCAAACAAGTATTCCAAGTTTAATCGAAGCTCGGATTCACAGTTCCCCGAAGTACCGAGCGTGCTATCATCAGCAAAACAAACAAGGACATCAGAAGATGGTGAACTATAGCTGGCACTATGGGCAAGGGAAGGTTTAGGATGACAGAGTCTACAGCAATGAATAGGTTTCTGCTTTTTTACTGCGTAAAAAAGATCATTTATATAAATCAAAAATAGCACTGGCCCTAAAACTGATCCCTGAGGGACGCCAAAATTCACTTGTGATTGACAGAAATTAAATTGTGGATTGACAGAAATTAACCTATCATTCAAATAAGATTGAAACCAAGAAAATACATTACCCCTAATTCCAAAATGAGACATCTTCGATAGAAGAATTTCATGGGTTAAGGAATCGAATGCCTTGCGAATATCCAGGAATATAGCAGCCGGAATTAATCCCGAATCCAATTCAGAATGTATAAAATTCAAAAGGGTCATACAGGCATGCTCAGTGGAGTGCTTCATTCGGAAACCAAATTGAAAATCATGAAGAAACTCTTTAGATTTTAGAAATTTAAGCAGACGAGAAAGCATAGCCTTTTCGAAGATTTTACTAAATACTGATAAAATTGAAATTGGTCGATAATTTGCTGGATCATTTCTTGGTCCACCTTTATACAGAACAATAATCCGAGCACGCTTGAGAGGATCTGGAAAAACCCCATATTTAAATGAAAGATTAACAAGTTTTGTAAGAGGCACAACTATTGAAGGAAGAATAGATTTAACTACCTTAGTAGGAATAGAATCTGGCCCAGATGAAGATGAGTCTTTCAAGCCATTAACAATTTTAGTAATTTCAATTTCTGTTACTGGCTCTAGAAACATAGACTTAACACAAGACGGCCCGAGGTAAGATCTAAAGTCCGACTTAGACCGAGAAAAAGTAGCTGTGGAAGCGATATTATTACCAATACTAGCGAAAAATGAAGTAAATGCTTCTTGGACATTAAGCTCACCCTCTACAGTCTCATCACCAATGACCAGACTCATAGGTAAAGAGCTATATTGAGAACCAGGTTTAAGCACAGAATTTATTACCTTCCAAGTTTTACGAATATCCTTATTACACGCAGCAAAATTATTTAGAAAATAGAGAGATTTGGCTTTCCTACACAAGAAATTATATATACCGCTAAATCTTGAATTGACAAAGACGAATAGCACTCGTTGAAAGTGTAGCGCATTTATAATACCTCCAGAGATTATTTTTCCTTCTCCAGCTTTTGAGAAGTCCGGATGTCATCCATGGGTTTAGAGGAATAATCCTTTTAGACCTGCGATTAGAAGGTGGTACTTTACAAATGTTAAGAATAGCCTCTTTTATGGTTCCATAAAACGACTCAAATAAACAAGAAAAATCCTTGTTATTATCAAATAAGCTCCACGAATTTTTCGCTAATTTAGAACCAAGAAGAGATAACTCATTTTTACCAAACCTAATAGAATAGGAATCAAACACTTGAGCCCGGTTATTCCTTCCCCGATTAAAACTGAACCGAGAATATATGGGAAAATGATCGGAGATATCAGTAACTAAAATTGAGTTTTTCTTCAAGCAAAGCGTAGAGAAGATATTGTCAATCAAAGAAGCTGTAACATTAGTTACTCGTGTGGGGATGGATGTAGTTGGTAGAGTTCCTGCGGCAAGCATGGTTGAAAGAAAATCAACTGAAGCCGAAGAATTTGAATCCATCAAATTTATATTAAAGTCACCCATTATGATTAACTGACACGGACGTTTCAATATTAAGTCAAGTATTTCCTCAAGATTCCGAAGAAACAACGAAATCGCGCCACTAGGAGAACGATAAATATTGCCTATGATTAGATCAATACCATTAACTCTAATTTCTATAAATTGTGACTCAAAAATACCTTCAAAATTCCTTGATAAGTCATCCCGTAAGCAATAATGCAAATTACTAGATATATACATGGCAAGACCTCCTTTAGCCATCTTGCAGCGGTTTATATGTTCCATTTTGTAGCCATGGATATCCAATAACATTTCATTGCCAGAATCCAAAAATGTCTCGCACAAACCAACAACATCAGGCTGTCCATCCGAAACTATTTGTCTTAAATTATCTATTGACGAGGAAAGACCCTGAATGTTAAGCTGAAGTGCAGTCAGAGAATAATTTCCTTTGGTAACCTCCTCTCCCCCCAATTCCGAAACATATTTACTATTACAAACAGGGTT
Organism: Artemia franciscana; assembly: GCF_032884065.1. Taxonomy (NCBI): domain Eukaryota; kingdom Metazoa; phylum Arthropoda; class Branchiopoda; order Anostraca; family Artemiidae; genus Artemia; species Artemia franciscana. The sequence goes on along the minus strand of NC_088866.1, from coordinate 46,744,418 downwards.
TATATTAGTCAGGTTTTGATTAACCTGACCCACAGAATTATTCACAATACTAATTAGATCAAAAGGATTATTTTCAAGCTCGCAAAGGCGTCTTTCACGACTTAAAATATTGACAAAAGCAGGTTTTACTTGGAGTCCATCACCAGATGAACAAAAAAGAAATCTTTACCTAAATCTATTACGAAAGAAAAACCTGTCAAAGGATTATAAACACATAAATAATTAATAGCACAGAAGGTACTATCGGGATGAACCATGAGCATGAAAAAAAAAATGAAACGAAATAAAAAGAAACTGTAAAAAAGAATGACTTAGGAAAGGATACGCATCAAGAAAATATTAACCAGTCACATACTAATACATTCATGCAAATAATTTATTTTGAGTATACGAGTTTCACCAGGAACTTTGGCTAGAATTTGACCGTGATCAGACCAAACACTTCTTGGGCCAAAGGTGCTACGAGCCGCGTTTAATAGATCCCGACGCTTTTTAGTTAAGTTTTCTAAAACAAATACACTTGACTTTGCCAACTTACTTTTTGCTGCAAACACTTTACGAGCAGTATCTAAGCTTGAAAATTTTACTAGAACTGGGGCGATTTTCACATTCTCAGTTTGATTAGCAGGCATGCGGAATCGATTAACCTTTAAGAGGTCCATTTCTTTAAAATCTTGCAAGCCCATTATCTGTGTTATCACTCCATTAAGATTTTCTCTCAGTTCCAAATTGGGGTTTGGTTTCACACCGTAGAAAATTAGGCTATCAAGTAAGGCATCCTGCTCTAGTTGGTCAAACTTGTCTTCTAAGTTAGAGATTTTATTTTCAAGCAAGTTCACGGCATTATAAAGTTTTCGAAGGGTTGTTTCAATTTTTTCCAATTTGGCATTATATTCAAGGGAAATCGAATTATAAACTTCGTTCACAATATCTTCACTTATAATTTCCAAAGCTCAGCGATCTTTCATTGTATTTGATACGACACGAGAAATATCATTCATTAGGTTAGACTTAGTGCTCATTAGTTCCTCTTGAGTTTCATTTATTATTTCTTTTAAATTTGATGCTGCTGCAGAAGTTGGAGTTAATGGTGCTAGGCTGGATTTTCCTTTAGTTTTAGCGGGTAGTGATAAGTAGGACTTACTTAGAGTCTTGAAAATATCAGGGGATAAGCGCTGCTCTTCAAAAGCCTTATTTACATCTTTATCTGTCCTCGCACAAGCTTCTTTAAAATGGTCATTCCAGTTGCGGATGTGTGCTTCAGCTATATTATGCTCCGAGTGGGTGCCATACAATACCTCAATCTTTACGCTAAAGTATTTTTAGTAATTGCAACTACTTATTCTACGGCCTTTGTGATTCAGGGGTCATTCTTAAGGAATTGGGACAAAATTTAAGCTTTAGTGTAAAGAGCGAGGTATCGACGAGGGGCGAGCCCCCTCATATATGCAATAAAAACATACGAATACAGAAGTTCGCTACGTAAGTTAATTCGTAAGTTGCGTATATTTTTTACTTGTGAAAACGTTCGTAAAAAATTTAAAGTTAATGCCTTTTTAAGTCATCAAAAAATTGGATGGCAACTAGGCCTCCTCCCTCGCTTCTTTTTTCTCAAAATCTTCCGATTAAAACTATGAAAAAGCAATTTAGCCAAAAAAAAATTAATATGCAAATTTCGTTTTAATTATTTATGTGCGGAGAGCCAAGATCAAAACATGCATTAATTCAAAGACGTCCAGAAATTAAACAAAAAAAACAAGTTTTTTTAAATGAAAGTAAGGAGCGACATCAAAACTTAAAATGAACAGAAATTACTCCGTATATGAAAGGGGCTTTTCCTCCTCAACGCCCGCTCTTTACGCTAAAGTTTTATACTGTTTTAAAATGTAGAGTTAAGAAAAAGAGTGAAACTTTAGCGTAAAGAGCGGGGCGTTGAGGAGGAAAAGCCCCTTTCATATGCGGAGTAATTTCTGTTCGTTTTATGTTTTAATTTCTCTCCTTACTTTCATTTTAAAAAAAACTTGTTTTTTTTGTTTAATGTATATATATATATATATATATATATATTATAATATATATAATATATATATATATATATATATATATATATATATATATATATATGTATATATATATATATATATATATATATATATATATATATATATATATATTATATATATATATATATATATATATATATATATATATATATATATATATATATATATATCCTTACCTGTTTCTCAGCTTTTTAGCTATCAGGACACCCAAACTCGACAGACTACAACTGTAAGTCTGATATTAATCACTTGGCTACTAGTCATATCATACTATATGTAATATCCTTCCTGTTCCAGTTCGAGAATGCCACTTTTTGCTTCAATAAAATTTTTTATCCTTCCTTTTCGCTCTATCGTTCTTTATTTTTTTCTGTTTTTGTCTGTGGGTTAGGATTTAAATGTTATTGCTTAATGTAGTTTGTGTTTGTATCTCATAGTCTTGTGTGTCAATAGGCATTGAATGGTCCTGTATCTACATGCTATCTAGAGTTATATGCATTAAAAAAGAACAATTTTTTCAATTGAAAGTAAGGAGCAACATTAAAACTTAAAAAACAGAAATTATTTATGTATGAGGTTGGGGGACTGTCTCTTCCTCAATCCCCGCTCTTTAAACAAAAGTCTTGAAGTTCTTAAAAAATACTTCTCATTCAATTTCTACAGGCCTTGTGTTTAAGCAGTCTTCTGGAAAGAACAATGAGAAAAAATAGTGTAAAGGTAGAGGGAGGAAAACGGGATTTTCCCTCCCCCATTATGTATAAGATAATTTCTGTCCATATTAATGTTTCTCCTCTCACCATGTAAAATTTCACCAGAAATAGGCGAAATTCCACAGGTAAACCCTTTCCCAGGGGACTAAGAGAGTCAGGTCATACCCAAAGGAATACTGGTTAGATCTTTTGACTATGTTGAATAAATGGCTATCTTGAAATATAATCTGATGTTTTTAGGAAAAAGAGGCGTAGGAGGGAGCTGGTTTCCTTCTAGTGAAATGAGCCCTCTGTCGATTTTCTAGAATTATAGTTCGAACGGGATTACCCTGGGGAAAAATAAATAAACACACATATACGATCTTTCTTCTGGCTGAAAAAAAGTACAAATTCCAGATTTTTTTATGAGCACGAAATCTCCTATAACGAGGTTCTCTGATGCACTGAATCTGATCGTGTTATTTTCATTAAGATCCCTTAATTCTTTTGGAATTAATTAAAAAAAACTAATTTTTTTTAGCTGAAAGTCAGGAGCGACATTAAAACTTAAAACGAACAGAAATTACTCTGTATATAAAATGGGTTGTCCCCTCCGCAATCCCTCGCTAATTACGCTAAAGTTTTAATTGTTTTAAAAAGTAGAATTGTGGCAAGGAGTCAAACTTTAGCGTAAAGAGCGAGGGATTGCGGAGGGGACAACCCATTTTATATATGGAGTAATTTCTGTTCGTTTTAAGTTTTAATGTCGCTCCTTACTTTCAGCTAAAAAAATTAGTTTTTTTTATTTAATTTCTGAACGTTTTTGAATTAATGCATGTTTGGTTTTGGCTCTCCGCACATAAATTATTAAAATGATATTTGTATATTAATTTTTTTTTGGGCTAAATGGCTTTCTCTTAGTTTTGATTAGATGATTTTGAGAAATAAGGGGTGGAGAAGGAGGCCTAGTTGCCCTCCAATTTTTTGGTTGCTTAAAAAGGCAACTAGAACTTTTAAATAACGAACGTTTTTATTAGTAAAAAATATACGTAACTTATAAATTAGCAACTTACGTAACAAACTTTCATAATCTTATATTTTTATTATGTATACAAGGGGGTTTGTATCCTCGTTAATACCTCGCTCTTTACACTAAATCTTAAGTTTTGTCCCGATTCTTTAAGAATGACCCCTGAATCAGAAAGGCCGTAGAATAAATAGTTGAAATTACTAAAAATACTTTAGCATAAAGAGCGAGGTATTTATCTCCTCCTAAATGCCTCGCTCTTTATGCTAAAGTATTTTTGGAACCCCTCATATGTGTAATAATCTCTGTTCTTTTTAAGTTTCAATGTTACTCCTTCCTTTCATTTGAAAAAACGTTTTCATGTTTATTTTTCATTGTTTTCTTATAGTAATGCTAGAAAATCATGCGCCCTTTTCCTTGAATTTTTCTTCCACCATGACAGATTCCTCTAAGGAAAGATCCTCCAACATAGCCCCCTCCCCTCAGCCCCCCCCCCAAACAAAATAAAATCCCCCTGAAAACGTCTGTACACTTCCCAATAACCATTACTATATGTAAATACTGGTCAAAGTTTGTAACTTGCAGCCCCTCCCCCAGGGATTGTGGGGGAGTAAATCATCCCCGAATACATAGTTATTATGGTTATCGACTATGCTGAACAAAATGGCTATCTCAAAATTTTGATCCGTTGACTTTGGGAAAAAAATGAGCGTGGGAGGGGGCCTAGATGCCCTCCAATTTTTTGGTCACTTAAAAAGGGCACTAGAACTTTTCATTTCCGTTAGAATGAGCCCTCTTGCGACATTCTAGGACCACTTGGTCGATACGATGACCCCTGGGAAAAAGAACAAAAAAACAAAACAAAAAAACAAACAAATAAACACGCACCCGTGATTTGTCTTCTGGCAAAAAACACAAAATTCCACATTTTTGTAGATAAGAGCTTGAAACTTCTACAGTAGGGTTCTCTGATACGCTGAATCTGATGGTGTGATTCTCGTTAAGATTCTATGACTTTTAGGGGGTGTTTCCCCCTATTTTCTTAAATAAGGCAAATTTTCTCAGGCTCGTAACTTTTGATGGGTAAGACTAAACTTGATGAAACTTATATATTTAAAATCAGCATTAAAATGCGATTCTTTTGGTGTAGCTATTGATATCAAAATTCAATTTTTTAGAGTTTTGGTTACTATTGAGCCGGGTCGCTCCTTACTACAGTTCGTTACCACGAACTGTTTGACATTTTTCTCCTTCCTGAAAATTTTGTAAGTTTTCCCAGGCTTGTAAATTTTGTTGGGTAACTTGATGAACTTGATATATCTGGAACCGAAGTAGAGATTCAATTCTCTTGCTGTATTTGTCGTTGTCAAAATTCTGTTTTTATTTTTTCGGCCGCTGTTGAGCCAAGTCGCTCCTTGTCTACAGCTCGTTGTCATTAACTGTTTTATGTCTGTAGTCTCATATTTGTATATTATGGTTACATAATGTTACAATTGGTAGCTACCTCCTTTATAGCTTTTTTCTTTACTTTTTATTTTATGTTTAATTTTTATTTGTCTTGTGTCGTTCTTTTCGTCGGAATTCGTTTTATTTTATATAAGAAAACAGAAGAAACCGCTAAATACTTGTCATTTTAAGGAAGTCGGTTTTAAAACCGTAAAATATTAGTTGCACGAATCACTATTTAAAATTTCGCTTGAAATTAGGTTGGCCTTTGTTCCAAAAATTGATCTGCCTCACTGTTTATTATATCCTTAATGTTTGTTATATCTTTTATTATATCTTTAATGTTTGAAATGGTCGAGAGGCTGTATAACTGAAGCAATCCGCAAAAATCTATTATAAAAATTAGTAGATTTTTTTTTCAGAATTAGTTACTCATCCTTACTGATAACCTTCCGTCGTTAAAAAAAAAGAAAATAATAAGAAGATTGAGAACCAAAATTTGAAAACTTGGATCCAAACAAAAACCAACAATATGTTAAACCATAAAAATATGTTTTTTTCGTCGGGCAGCTTGGAATCTTGCTAGCAAAGTAAAACTCAATTTCTGCTAAAAATCGAAGTTAAAACTTTAAACTTTTTTCCTAAATCTTATTTGACTCAGAACATATTTAAGTCAATTTGTTTACCTGAATTTTCTTTTGAGAGAATGTTGAATTTCTTTTGAGAGAACGTCGTTGTCATGCTTTTAAGAGTTTAAAATCATTCTCTATTAAGCAACTGATCTTACCCTTAAACAGTGTAACATTTTTCGTAACATTCTGATTTTTTTAATTAACTATAACTGAATAAATTAGGGAAAACCGTTGGAGAATCGATATTAGGAGGACTAGTCCTACAGTTCTAACCCTATATGTAATTGCTTGTTTAATCTAAACAATTTGATATTTAACACATATAAATGTAATGATAAATTTTAATCATAAATAGATATAATATTTTATTCAAAATCCAATATCAATATTACAAAATATTTAATATAATTAACACTATCTTAATCTATAATTGACGGAATGTTATTTTCACAATCACACCTATTTTGACAACGTCAGGATTACATTTTATAAAAATAAATGTGGTTCACGTAAAATAATTTTCCCCATAGATCACATTGCTCATTATTTGTGCTACATATACTACAATTCAACTTTAAATAATACATGCTATACGATTCTACAGATTAAATAGTTATAGGTCTTCAGCCGTTATTTATTTGTTACTCTTCATTCCTTCCACCTGCTTTGTGTCATCCTTCCACCTGCTTTGTGTCATCCTTCCACCTGCTTTGGTAATCCTTCCACCTGCTTTGTGTCAATTGAGGGATCCAGATATTGAGGAATTCGATTAAAGTAAGATGTCAACTGAAATTAAGTATTTAACGCTAATGTTGAACTCGTTTTAATGGATGTCTTTGTTTTAAATCAATATATTCATTGAAGTATTTTAAAGAGAGTGAATTCTGTCAATAAAAGAGATAGATTCTCATTTTTTCTTTCTTGTTAGCCGTTTGTATCTTTTTCTAATAGGACCATAGGGGATTGATAAAGCTGGAAACTTCAGAATGGGGTCGGTAATAATCCCACTCTCTCCCAAATGCACAGTTCAAATTAAATACTAGTGTACCTTATGCAAACACATGTGTTAATTTTCTGTGATTCAATAGATTGGCTTATTTGCACGTTTTGACTTATTTATTCCAAGGCCGTATTTTGTTTACACTTTTGTTTCCAAGGCCGTATCCATGGGGGAAGATTCGGGGTTTTAGCCTCCATCCCCCCTGAAATGTCTGCCTGACTCGTAAAAACGAAACAAAAATGAATGTAAGAAAATTTAATGTGTTTTATGAAGTTGTTTTTACCCCCCCCCCCCGAAAATATCCTTTTGTACCCCCCCCCCCTTTGAAATCCTAGATACGGCTCAAGTGGCTTCGTTTCTAAATAGTGACTAAATAGGGGCAGATACTTGTCCTAAGACATTAAAGTCGATTGAAAAGACTCTTCAACAAAAAACTGATTTTGAAATGTACTAAAAAGATTTTTAAAATTTTTTTACTGTTTTGTCAGTATTTCAAGGATTTTTTCCTATGGAATTTTTTTCTGATTTTTTCAAGAAGTGCTTAGCAAACTTTGACCTGTCTTTCAATCCTAAGCATTGCTAATTCGTATGGACTAACATAAATAGTGACGATTATCACAAATTAGTAGCGAAACTTGTCTCACGAAAAAAAGAAAAAAATACACAGCACGTGTTTCGTGGTGGTTAAAATAAATGCTTTCTCATTCCCTCCAAAAGGATTAATTTGAAATAGCCTATCTTCTCCCCAACAACCTGTCCAAGAGAAGGGTTCAAACTTGATATTTTTCAAATACGAAATGAAAAACAGAATGAAAATACGCTTAATGTAACATCAGAATAAGGATGTTTTTTAATAAAAACGTTCCCCACCCACAAAATATGCTTTTGAAAATCTAGAAAGAGGCAAAGAGAATCTAAAGGAAAGGTATAAAATCTTCGGTATGAATTTTTTGGCTTCATAATACTTACGGACAAGAAGGCTAACTAAAGTAATTTCAAAATATGCTTTTACGCATTATAAATTTAAAAAAAAAGGGCAAATCCACAATCACTAAGGTATTGTAATGCTTTTGATTTGACTTTCTTGAATATACTTTAAGACCCAGAACAACAGTCGAAGATTCAAGCTACCACACTCTTTTGTATCGATTTATACAATTGGGATTTTGGACGGTAGGGCTAGTGTAATTTTTTTGCCGTTTGTTCTTATGTTAGTTAATGATACGATTTGTATTTATAGAAATAAGTTGCATTTTATAGACTTTGCAGGGTCAGGGTTTCAGGCTCAGGCTAAGCTTTGAGGCTCAGTAAAATCGTCGAAAAACATTTGACTATTGTGTACAGGGAAGGGACTGGAATAATTGTGCCACTATATGACTGTCTGTGATTTATTTGATGAGAACGAGGCAACCAATTATCACCGGGAAGGAATTAATATTTAATTCAATGACAAATTTCTAAAGGTAGCATTGTCGTTAACGCCGTCCCATGCCCTTTAATCGAACTTAAATCTAGCCAGAAAATAGGCTTTGCGAGAATTTTCCCTAGTGAATTAACAAAAGAAAGTAGGGGGTGGGGTAGGTATGAATTTGAGGCTCCAAAATGGCCTCAGGTCGGTAAGAGGTTAAAATCTCACTAATAGCCAATCCACGAGGAATCATTTATAAAGTTCTGCAAATATGAGAGCGAAAGAAGTAGGACGACACGTATAAACCCAGTATTTCCGTTTTTGTTTTTAAATGGGTTATGGAAACTTTTTAAATGGGTTTGTTTTTAAATGGGTTATGGAAACCTTTTTCCTCATTTGAGGAAATTGGGCCAGACTCGTTAGTGTCATTGGAAAGAACAGACAAGAGGTGAACTAGTAATTTTCACTTGTGTTCTGTTAAAGCACTATACAGTCTTTTTTGTTTACAGTTATGAGTCATGTTTTTGTACAGGGTAAACTGTTGCACATCGTTATTTAATTTATGATTGCCACTTTCTCAGTAGAACGTTTGTACATATTCCTCATTTTTTCCAAGTAGGCTACCCAAATTTTAAAAGACACTTATTATTCTTAAGTAGCTTTGCTAGCACTAAAAAATTTAATAGTCTTGGTTCTTCTACTTTTCGCCTTTTTTTTACAGCCACAATAATTACACATACTGTTACGTAAGTGAGTAAAACTGTCACCTTGATTAGTTTTATCATTAATTAAAATTACCTTCTCATCTTCATTTATTTTTATTTGAGTATTATTGTTCCCACTAACTTTCAAACTTCAGTTAAAATTCCCGGAGGGGAGGTAGCAGCTGAAAATCTACAAAGGAACAGTGTAGATTAATATAATGATCTTGTTCATTTTGCTTAGTTAAAATAATGATTTTGATATACATTAAAAAAACTTCAAGCCAGACTATCAAGAATGTTCCATTTGGTTTACATTTTGAAAAAAAAATTGCGACTTGACTGTTGGGAAAGTTATTAAATGCTGAACGGTTGAGCTACTGAGATCAACAGACATAGAATCAAAAAGTAAGATACATCTAGTGACTATGCCTTACAAATAAATCAATGATTGCTGCACCTGCTTTTTGCTGAAGAGAAGGAAACAATGGAAGTTAGATACACTTGAGGAAGAACATTTCTTGATTTTTTTTTTTTTTGTATGATCAAGATGGAATTCGGTTCCGTTTTTGTAAATCGGGGCCAATAACTGGAAAATTTTTCAAGTTCGAATCGCTGTCATTTTCTTTGCAATTTGGTGCCGATTTGGCAAATTCTTACCAAAAACAGCATCATGTGTCCGGCCACTTGAGAGAAAAATTACCTCATACGTGAACACTCTTAGCATATTTTATAATTCCCAGATAAGCCAAAATGGTATTTTAGCCTCACAATTCTCAACTAAAATTTACTTCTTATAATATAACACCTTTTAAGCAAAACACCACTATAAATAAATAAATGAATAATCTTTATTCCTTCCCTTTATCACTAGCAACTTGATGCTCTGAGACTGTTTCCGAATGATTCGGATATTTAGAAGAAGTCTAAAACTGGATTTACGCCTAATAAGTAATATTATTATAATTTTTGAAAAGCTATTTTTTCGTTTATTTATCCATCTTTTAGTTGACTGTGAATAATTTCAAAAGAACTTTCAAAGAAACCACTTTTAAGATTCTTTTGAAACTGTTTGAAACTAAGACTGTAAACATGTTCTAACTAAATACAATATTAAGAGCAAAGAACAAAAAAAAAAAAATTGAACCAAAATTACTTCATATAGGATAGTCTACTTAAGACGAGCTTCCGAAATCATATACCCTTTGACCTGAAAATTTTACAAAACTTCAGTAGAGGTGTACGTCAGCCGGTATTAGGAGGTGCTTCCCGACCTTGAAGCAGCATAAACAATTCTGATTCAACGGAAAAAATATTTCAGCCAGAAGGGAATCCGTTTAGCCCTAAAATATTTCGTTTGGGCGCTCTTGTTGCACCCTGTCTCTACTGTATCCATTTAAGAAATATGTAACCATCTCTCCCTTGCCCTTCACGTTGATTTTTCCACGACATGTTAACGGGTAACCTTTTGGTTCAAGTACATGAAACACATCTTTTGTCACCTGAAATAAGAGATATATCAAAGGAAATACTCACCAAGTTGGACCCCCAACTGCTTCTAACCATTTTTTGGCAATTTCGAGGAAATATAAGCTTTATGAGCAATATTTTTGTATCGAATAATATGGTGAAACCTTCTTGTTTTTTGCAGAGAATATTGAAAGTTGACTAAAAGGTATTCAAAGCGTTAAAACAGCATTTCAAACTTTGAAAAAATGAATATGTAATATAAACTGTAACACACAAATGTCATTCATGATTATTTCTAAAATGAAAATTTCCTGGTCTATATTGCATTCTTTAAATAATTTTATGTAAAATGTATTTTCAATTGTTACAAATTATTTTTAATTATTTGAAAATTCCATTAACAGTGGTCAGTGAAGATTTTTCCTTAGTTTAAAGAAATGTACTTTTTATTATATTATTAGATGAATCATGTCTATCAAACGTATTGAAAAGTGGATTAAAATTCATTAATGAAATTTAACTAATTTTTAGTCAAGTTAGTTACAATGTTATATTTCAACTAACATAAGCAGACCAAAGGATTTTCTAATACTTTAAATATACATAGATTCGCATAAGAAAAGAAGCTAATTAAAGTAAAATTAAAACACCACGGACAGAACTTGTCCCGAGTATCGAAGAAGCTGCGGTCTCATTCAATCCACAACTGCTTATGATTAAGTGTAACTACTGATAAAAAGAAAATTGAGCTAAAAAATCATAGCCGGCTGGCATTGCAACGCTTTTGCTTTCTAAAACGATGTAAGTGCACGAAGCATTGTCTATAAAAAATGTGAACAAAATGTTGAAAAGTGAACAAAATGTGAACTAAATGATATGGAAGCATATCCCGCATTTCAAGAAAACAATAGATTTTAAAAATTTCCCAGAAAAAAAAACACCTGGTTTTATTACACATATAAGCAACATTTTCCCTTTCAGCGAGAATTCCAACCATGAAGGAATCGATTCTGGTGAAAACCAGGATCGATTCCTGGCGTGATTAAATTATACAAATTAAAGGTATTATATTGTCCACATTTTCGTGTGTAAGTGGGAGGGACGTTAATTCACTAGTCATTGGTCGAGTACAATATTGAAACTTTTTGAATGTAAACTGGGGGGAGGACAATCAAACAGTTCGTGGTAACGAACTGTAGTAAGGAGCGACCCGGCTCAATAGTAAACGAAACTCTAAAAAACGGAATTTCGATGCTAAAAGATATATCAAAAGAATCGGATTTTTATGCTGATTTTAAATATATAAGTTTCATCGAATTTAGTCTTTGTCATCAATAGTTACGAGCCTGAGAAAATTTGCCTTATTTTGGATAATAGGGGGTAACACCCCCTAAAAGTCAAAGGATCTTAACGAAAATCACACCATCGCATTCAACGTATCAGAGAACCCTATATAAAAAATTGCAAGGTTCAATCTACAAAAATGTGGAATTTCGCATTTTTTGCCATAAGACAGATCACGGGTGAGTGTTTATTTGTTTGTTTTTTTTTTCCCCAGGGGTCATCATATCGACCAAGTGGTGCTAGAGTGTTGCAAGAGGGCTCAATCTAACGTAAATGAAAAGTTCAAGTGCCCTTTTTCAGTGAACAAAAAAATTGGAGGGCACCTAGGCCCCCTCCCACGCTCATTTTTTTCCCAAAGTCTATGGATCAAAATTTTGAGATAGCCATTTTGTTCCACATAGTCGAAAGCCATAATAACTATGTCTTTGGGGATGACTTAATCCCCAGAGTCCCTGGGGAGGGGCTGCAAGTTACAAACTTTGACCAATGTTTACATACAGTAATGGTTACTGGGAAGTGTACCGAGGTTATCAGGGGGATTTTTTTGGTTTGGGTGTGGGGTTCAGGGGGGGGGGGGGCTACATGGGAGGATCTTTCCTTGGAGGACTATTTCATGGGGAAGAGAAATTCAATGAAAAGGGCGCAGGGTTTTCTTGCATTACTATTAAAAAAACAGTGAAAATAAAAACATGAAAAAGTTTTTTCAATTGAAAGTAAGGAGAAGCATTAAAACGAACAGAGATTATTACGCATATGAGGGGTTCTAAAAATACTTTAGCATAAAGAGCGAGGTATTTAGGAGGAGATAAATACTTCGCTCTTTTTTAAGTAATTAAAAAAGTTTAGCATTAATGCTAAAACATTTTTAAGTAATTTCAACTATTTATTCTACGGCCTTTCTGATTCAGGGGTCATTCTTAAAGAATTGGGACAAAACAAGATGTAGTGTGAATAGCGAAGTATTAACGAAGGGACCAACCCTCTCATATATATAATCAAAAATAAAATAATATAAAAGTTTGTTACGTAAGTTAATTCTAAAGTTACGTATATTTTTTACTAATAAAAATGTTCGTTAAAAATTAAAAGATCTAGCTGCCTTTTTAAGTAACCGAAAAAATGGAGGGCAACTAGGCCTCCTTCCCCACCCCTTATTTCTCAAAATCGTCTGATCAAAACTAAGAGAATGCCATTTAGCCAAAAAAAAAGAATTAATATGCAAATTTCATTTTAATAATTTATGTACGGAGAGCCAAAATCAGACATGCATTAATTCAAAACTTTCAGAAATTAAATAAAAAAAAACAAGTTTTTTGAAATGAAAGTAAGGAGCGACACTAAAACTTAAAACGAACAGAAATTACTCCGTATATGAAAGGGGCTTTTCCTCCTCGACACCCCGCTCCTTGCGCTAAAGTCTGATTCTTTCTCGCAACTCTACTTTTTAAAACAATAAAAAAAACTTTAGCGCAAAGAGCGAGATGTCGAGGAGGAAAAGCCCCTTTCATATACGGAGTAATTTCTGTCCGTTTTAAGTTTTAATGTCGCTCCTTACTTTCATTTCAAAAAACTTGTTTTTTTTTATTTAATACTTTGAAGGTCCTCTCTGTCGTCCTCGGTATATGAAGTTCGAAGATCACTTAGACTCACGATCGACTCCTTTTCTCCAGAATGTATCTTCTGCCTCTCAAAATTTCCGTGAAATAATTTTGGAGGATGAAGCCCTCAAAACCCAGCTATTACCATTCTTAGAAGGAGGGTTAGTTTCTTGAAAGCATGTAGTCTCTTGAAAGCCTGAGCAAAAATTCAGAGCAATACTTCAGTATTGAAGTGTTAAAAAAATTATTATATCAATTTTCTTCTGGTTCAAGAATAAACTAAATTTTGGGGCAGAAAGCTTGTTAATTTGGGTGCTAATGTCTATGTTCATAATGAGGAAGAAATATCAGCTAAGGGATTTTACAGAGTTTTCTTAGAAATTCGGTCTCAGAAATTATATAAGAGATGTTCTGATAGGTAATGGATACCCCCAAAAAGTCATTGACAAGGTTATTTCCAGGAGAAAGATGAGTGGAGTTACCAAGAATTTTCCTCCTAAGATTGAAGATGATAAAACCTTTTTGTCATTACCTTATATCAAGGGCATTACTGACATTTTAAGTTCCAAACTCACTAAGCTTGGCTTTAAGTGTGTCTTTTCCCTCTGGAAGGACAATTTCCTCCATCTTGAATAAAGGTAAGGATAAGATTATTTCAGACCCACCAGGGGTATATGAGATTCCTTGCAGCTGTGATGATACCTATGTAGGTTGTACCATGAGACCTCTACATTACCGATTAAAAGAACATGCTGATTCTATTGATTCCTGTCTTAAAAAGACAAAGCTAAAGGAGGAAGATAATTTTTCTGCATTGACCCATCATATCTTTGAAAACCCTTCCCACTCCATTAAATTTGACCAGGCCCAACCTAATGCTATTGTCCCACAACTCTTAAAGCAGAAAATCAGAGAAGCTCTGGAAATTTCTAAAAATAAACCAGCCATCAATAAAGACAATGTCGAGTTTCATATTAGCGAAATTTGGGAACCCATCACCCATAAACTGAAAACTCACAAAAAACTCCTCCCATCTCGTACCGGCCCAACCTCTTTAAGATCCACTAGGACAGCAGCCATCAATGCCTCTACCAAATTTCGGGCCATGGCACAACAATAATTCCAGGTTCAGCTCACCATTAGTGTTGTTCATTGTTTTTAGTTTTGTTTATTTAGTGATTTTACTTTCTGGCAAGAAATTTGAATTTAACCTGATGATGACAGGGACCCAGAGATCGAATCATGCTGCAGTAATGCACCGCAGGGCTGACGCAGAGACCTTAGTAGTCAAGAAGCGTCGTTAATCTGATACAATGCATAGATCTTTTCGAGATCATCGTCAGAAAAATCAATCATCTGACATCCATAGCTTAGGTAAGCTTATTACTACTATCATTATTAAGTTAATTCGTAAGTTACGCATAATTTTTACCTATGAAAACGTTTGTAAAAAAGTTGTAAGTTCTACTTGCCTTTTTAAGTAATCATCTATTAGAGGGAAACTAAGCCTCCTCCTTCACTACTTTTTTCTCAAAGTCACCCGATAATTGTAATTAATTAATATGCAAATTTTGTTTTAATTATTTATGTGCGGAGAGCCAAGATCAAAACATGCATTAATTCGAAAACGGCCAGAAATTAAATAGGAAAAAATTTTTTTTTTATTTAAATGAAAGTAAGGAGCAACATTAAAACTTAAAACGAACAGAAATTACTCCGTATATGAAAGGGGTTTTTCCTCCTCAACCCCCGCTCTTTACGCTAAAGTTTCTTACTGTTTTAAAAAGTAGAGTTATTAAAAAATAAATAAACGAACATTAAAATAAGAGGGAAAGCAAACCAAGTGAAAAAAACGCACAACTTGGTCCGCACCAGTACAAAAATAGACTATTAGTAAATATTTAAAAATCACAACCAAACGTTCAAAAAGTAGAGGGGAAACAAACCAAGTGAAGAATGCAATAGATTATAAGAAAATGCTTAAAAAATTAACCAACATTTTAAAAAAGAAGAGGGATAACAATATCCTGTGAAAACAACATAAAACTTGGGCTGCTCCAGTGCAAAAATAAGAAAGACCAAAACTAGCAGAATTTTTTATTTAATTTTTCTGTGATGAAGGTGACAAAGTTTTTTTTTTATATTTTCAGGTAAAGTAAGGAACAGGGAATAAGGTAAGAACAGGTTTAGGAACAACCCAATATTGATGAGACCCGGGCGGGGAGTGTCTATTGGGGAGATTTTTGTTCCTTGTGAGGGTTTGTTATGGCATTTTGTTTTATATTTTTTGAAAAACGAAGGAACAACGTAACTCTCCTCTCCGCAAGGATTTACAACTTAGCTTTTTATTGATGAAGAGGGTATGGAACCCTACCTTCTTAAAAATTTATTAGCAGAAATCTTTTTTGGATGAATTCAATTTTTTTCTGATTTATTTTGAAAGTTGTCAGGGTGCCAAACTGGATAATGATAGTCGAGCTGCAGGCGGACGCTAAATTTTTTGGGGAGCTTAAGGAGGGATATAGACGTATTAGCTCTGTGGATGACATCTTTAACACGAATACCCCACTTTAAATTAGAAGAAATTTAGAAGCCGAATAATTAAAAATAGTACACAAAATTTTTAGTGAGTTGGGATAGTATGAAGAAAATAGGGTTAGGATTTAGGGAAACATATTAAAATTGTCATCAATTTAAAAGGGATTACACTCATAAAGGGATTACACTCATATTTTCGAGGCACAACATGCAACGTCATTAAGGATGCTCATTGGGCCGATTATTAAATTTCTATAGTGAGTTCTTACAACCGTCAGTACATCGAGAAATTTTCCATCTGGCAGGAATCTCCTTAGCTAGGCTGTTGATCATAACTGAAAAAACAGGGGATCCAGGACTGTATCTTGGGGTATTCCATTTTGGAAAGGGTGAGCTGTGGACCGTTGATTCAGATTGTTAACTCTTTATGATCTATCTAATAGGAAGGAGGTAACCAATTTACCACGTAGGAATTAACACTCTATAAATTTTATTTTTTTAATTCAGTTACATGTATTTTAACTAATATATATTGTTGTTAAGAAGGTCAAATATTTTTAAAGACCAATGGAAACTAAACTTAGAAAATAACCGGGCTTTTCAAAAATTTTCCCAATGGAATCAATAGAAAAACAAGGTAATGGAAAATAGAAGTGGAATTGTGACTCCAAAGTTGCCTAAGGCTGGTAAGAGGAATGACTTTTTCATTTAGCTAATGTGCAAGAAACCCTTTTGTTCGGAGAATATCGGAGTGACTAAAATAGGACGAACACTGTCAAAACCAGGCTTCTCAATGGGAACAAAGCTGATGGTGGAATGTAAAAATTCTTCAAATTAGTTAGAATGACATCAAGGTGGATGTTCCCCCAATAGTTGGTATTTTAACTATTCGCTTTACTTTAACAGAGGAGCAAATTCAATCCATCTTAAGCTAGTTGCCGTCACCAACTAAAATAGGTCGAAGACTTGAATGCTTAGACTTAACCGCATAATAATTTCAAACTTTCTCTCACTATAGCCTTATCAAGAGTCAGAATTATCCTCTGCTCTTTAGAGTACTCATATTTCAGAACTTTGCTAAACCACTGCCTTCACTACAGCTTCACTTTAGCTTCAATATAGCCTTCACTTTGCCTTCACTACAGCTTCACTTTAGCTTCAATATAGCCTTCACTTTGCCTTCACTATAGCTTCAAATATTTTTATTTTGATTCGGAGAATTATCTTCCAAATATTTCAAACTTCTTTCATACGTGAAGGAACACTGCGGGTGTTCTATTTTTAACACCTTCACTGCACCCACCTTCTTTGATAATTAAATGAAAAAAAGAAGTTTTTTAACTGAAGATCAGGAGCGACACTAAAACTTAAAACGAATAGAAATTATTCTGCATATGAAGGGGGCTGTCCCATCCTCAACGCCCCGCTCTATACGCTAAATTTCGACCCTTTGTCACAACTCTACTTTTTAAACATTAAAAACTTTAGCGTAAAAAGTTTTTTATTGTTTACAAGCTTATATTTCAGATTTTGATCGGGTGACTTTGGGAAAAATGAGCGTGAGAGGGGGCCCATTTGCCCTCCAATTTTTCTGGTCACTTAAAAAGTGTAATAGACCTTGAATTTCCGCTCGAATGAGTCGTCTTGCGATATTCTAGGACCTCTGGGTCGATACAATCACCATTGGGAAAAAATGAACAAAAAAAAAAAATAAATTAAACAAATAAACACGCATCCGTGATCTTTCTTCTGGCAAAAAATACAAAATTCCACATTTTTGCAGATAGGAGCTTGAAACCTCTACAATAGGATTCTCTGATACACTGAATCCTTTGGGGTAATTTTAATTAAAATTCTATGACTTTTAGGGGGTGTTTTTCCCTTTTTGAAAATGGGGCTAATTTTCGCAGGATCGTAACTTTTGATGGGCAAGACTAAACTTAATGAAACTTATATGCTTAAAATCAGCGAAAAGTTCTGATTTTTTTTATGTGCATATTGGTATCAAAATTCTGTTTTTTAGAGTTTCGGTTGCTATCGGGCCTGGTCGCTCCTTACTACAGTTCGTTAACACGAACCGTTTGATTTTCATTTAAGCCCCTCAAATTATCAGTATAACCTAAGTCTTAGAGAATTTTACTTTATCATTTGACATTTTGTTTATCATTACCATTTAATTTACTGTTGACAGTTTAATAGTCTTTGCCGTGTTTCTTACTGATCAAAATTATTCATATAAATGGAGGTAGAACTCCATTTATATGCCAACTGCCAAAGTCTAAAAAGAGAGCAAATCCAGGCCAAAAAGAAGTTATTTTTGCTCATAAGAGTTTAAGTCTTCACCATCCACTCTTCACCATCCCCTCTAAGTTAAAAAAGAGTGCACTTCACACAAGAATTGTGCAAATTGGCAATCTGCGCCTTAAGTTAAATACACTTATGGTGAATTTGTTCACTACTGGTGTTTAAAGCGAACGAAAACTGATATCTAAAAAGAGTGATTTTTCACTTTTCTGCGTCCCCTTTGAGGTAAAATAGTACAATTCACACGTAAATTGTGCAAGTTGGCAACCCTGGCTAGAATATAACCCTGTTTAACTCCTGATTCAGTAAGAAATTTTCAAATTCTTAGCTACAGTAATGTTATTCCCATACATGGCAATAATAACTTTAATGTATTTATTTGGTATACTTTGAAAAAATAGAACCGTTGCTAAAACTCTTCTAACGGCTTAATTCAACGCTATCTGAATGGATCTGATAACTGAGGCACTTAAAATGATTATTTTAGAACTGGAAAGTTGTTAGATCAACCTTATCCTAAGCGATTTTTAAGTGATTTTTCTTAAGCAATTTTTTCCCAGCCCTTCATTTTAGATACATCCTTAGTTCATATTATAATACTTTCTCAAATTTTCTTCCATTTTTACACATGATCTTACGTGCATTTTAACATGATCTATAAATCAAACATTTCTTATGAAAGCTCCCCCTTTTCCCTATTAAAATTTCCACTAATATTCCCAGCTGCATTTATAACTTTTCTTCCTGAGACATTGTCTGACGCATCACAAAATACTTCATTATTAGGATACTCCATTTTATTTAGTTCCTTATGACCCATAAGAAATCAACTAAGTGCATAAACAAACAAATGGAAAAAAGAAAACAAAGAGGAATATATAAGAAACATTTTACTCCTTAAAAAGGAAAAGAGGAGAAAGAGCTCTTGAGAGAAAGGAAAAGAGGAGAAAGAGGAAAAGAGGAGAAAGAGGAGAAAGGAGAAAAGAGAAGAAAGAGGAGGAAAAAGGAAAAGAGGAGAAAAGAGGAGAAAGAGGACAAAGAAAATAAGAACAGAAATGCTATTCAGGTCCCGAAGTTTCAAAGGGATGTTATTGGCGCAAAAACGAGATTAGTTTTTAAAACTGTTTAATGTTTTCTTTAGATGTTTTTGGTATCGATAGAAAAAAAGTATAAAATATATTAATTACTTGAATTTTATCCAACTCTCCTGTGGAATCCATTCGACTGGCAACGTTGACTGCATTACCCCATATATCATATTGAGGTTTTCTTGCACCAATTACGCCAGCTACCACTGGTCCAATGTTTATTCCTAATAAAAGTAATCAAATGGTTAGACTTAAAAAATAGTTTGAGCTTTTAAAAATTCAATCTTACCTATTTCACTTCTAACATTTTTGATTTTATAGTGTGAGTTACTTCACAAATCTATCCCCCCAAAGTACGTACCAAAATAAAAAGAATAGAAATTTAATTTGAAATCAATTTTTTTATGCTTTATTTTAAGACAGGCAAATTTGCGTAAATTGCGTAATATTGGCAATTTTATTAATAATACCTTACGAGTTAAAAACTTTAGAAATCAACCATGAATATTTATAATAGAAATAATAAATTTTATTAATAACTATTGATAATAGTAATATAACTCTACTGAAATATATAACTCTATTGATAATTGATTTAAAATTGATAATAGAAATAATGTTGATAAAAAAAATAATAACTTTAGAAATCAACCACGAATATTGATAAATTTGGACCACATCAATGACAAGTCGAAGTACTGAAGACCGAGTAAGTTCATAAACACTAAGTAAATACAACAGAAAAGGAAAAATGATTAACTGTTCAGTTAAAAATTGTATCAAAACCGAGCAGGAAAAAAATAATTAATACATTCAAAGAGAAGGTGATAATGATTTTTGACACCGTTACAACAGCACAGAGCTTCCAAACTCTGTGTAGTAAATGCTCTAGATGGCTGTGACCAGTTACAAATTGGGTTGATTAAGTAGACGGGTTGAAATTCTTAAGAGACAAAAAGTCATCCTTACTGGAAGAAGCTTATCGTCTAGCTGTTGGCGGAATTCTCAAACCTATTATAAACTATGCATAATATATTGCATTGGTCAAAACAGCATGACAACAGCAAGAAAGGGATTGGTATTCTTTTGTACTATTATAGAAATTGAGCAGTCAATTATTGAGTAAAGGTACTATGATCAGCAGGATAGCGAGATAATAGAATTAAAGGGGGTGAGAAATTTAGCCATACATTAGGACGATTTTTGTTAAAAATAACGTAATAAGAACACATCAATAGCCCTATAGTCAATTTGAAGTACCCCAGAAATGATGGCTAATACTTTATTTGAAGCAGCTGTACAAGATTTGTAATTTAAAATCAGACAAAAAGTCTTTAAGCTGAAATTTGATGTAGATAAGAGAAAATAAATATTTAAGAATTTGAAAAACGACTATTGCCAGGACTAGGCGTATATCATCAGATGGTGACACCATGAAACCCAACTTAAAAAACAAATAAAACAAAATCGGTGATTTGACGTTATTCATGATGACACAAGGAACACAAGGAACAGGATTCTTTATATGCGTTTTCCAAATTACTCTAATCCATATAAGAGCAGCATACAGAATAGTACTTTCAGTAATACTTTTATACAGCAAGCTCAGGGCTAAAGGTACCAGACCTCAAGGTGATCTGGCAATACTAAGGAGGCAGCTGGAATATTGTTTAGTGGAATCCAATCAGGAAGTAATATGAAGAGACCAAAGCAACTTCCTATCTAACATAACACCCAAGTATTTCACGTTTATCTTGAATTTTAATCATATTAACACTTAAGCATAGCTTAATAGGAGGGGATGCCTGGCGTTAAATAACATAGATTTGATTTTATTCGTATTAAAGGTGAAGACATTTGTGGCCACTCCTTCCATACTTTGAACCTTTGAGCCGTTGTAACAACTCTTATATCGTCTGCGTAGGCTTGAACTTTTCAATCAGTGTCAATATCTAACCCAAGTAAGTCTTTTATATTTATAGGCCAAAGGAATGGAGACAATATGCCACCTTAGGGGCATGGATTCTCTAATTTGAGGGAAGTGACATTTTCCAAGCAGAAAAATCTATCATGTAAGCAACTATAAATTAGGTTCAGGGTACCAACAGGGCAATTTTTATCTATTGGCTCTGTTATGATACCAGTATGCCAAGCCTTATCAAACGCACCTTTAATATTAAACAATTTTACTTTTCGCGTGAACAATTTTAACTTTTGATTTTTTTTTCACAATTGATTAAATATCATAAAATGCGTCTATTGTTGATTTATTCTTTACAAAGCCAATTTGTGAATCAGATATCGAATTATTAGTGTAACGTGAGGAACTAATTTTTTTTTCAAAATAAATTGTTCAGAAAGTTTTCCAACATTAGACCACAGACTGATAGGTCTATAGGAAAAAAAAAAGCCAGAAGCATCTTTGATTTTTTTTTTTTTTTATTTTTTTTTACTAATGTTGAGGAAATTTGAAACTTTCCATTTCTTGTCGAAATAATAAGACTTCGGACAAGCATTAACAATTTTCAACAAAAAAAAACGATTACTAATTATTTGTTTTAACAAAAAATTTTGTTTAAAGACTAAATTTAGGATCCTGACCGGGTCATGTACTTTCATTGAGCTTGTATTCTTTATAGTTTCCAGTAATTCGTTTAGAAAAGCTTTTTTTACACTGTTTTCACTATTATTTAATGTGCTTGAAACTTCATGTCTAAGATTATGATGAAAATCACTATCACAGGCTTTATTGTTGCGGAGAAACCATATGGGGAAAAGTTCTTCTTGTACTTTACTTACTGAGATAGTACGGTGTATGTTTCCTCTTCTCTCTTAACCTGGGCCAGCCTTCAACACTATTGCTGGACTTGCATTATATTATTTATTGTGTGCGAAGTCTCAGAGCTGCCTTTGGTTGATAAAAATTTTCTCCATTACTCTGATTTGGCTTTTACGATTGTAGATTTGTATATTTTTTTTATTGAGTAATTTCACATTTTTTACAGTGTCATTCTACGGATACTGTCTACACGATCGTTGAATGTGGCAGTATTCTCTTTCATGAACATTTAGCCACTGAGTCCATCCCCTAAAACCATCTTTTGGAATTATCAGAATAATCAGGGATAAGTTCAGACGTAGCTTTAAGGATCAAACTTGTCATAAATTTTATAGCTTGATCTTTGTCTGGCTGAGATGACAGGGGCATAGCATAAATATCAGCAACACCATCCAACAGAAACACTCCAATTAATTCTACTAAAATTGAACCTATAATCTTCTTAAGGGCCATATTCACTAGAATTAAACGACAACTTAAGTATAATATACTTATGACCTGATAGGTAAGGGCATGTAAATTTTCCAGATACCTAAGAAGTACTAATCAATAACACAGAAAAAAAAGTTGGAAGAAACTTTGCCCCAACTCGCAAAGATACGCCTTTCAACTTGTGGGAAAAAAGAATCTGTTAACAGATTAGGGCTACAGTGGAATATTCATTTTCTACTTCTTAGAGTAAAATCAGGACTGGGATATGGTCCATCATAAGTGGGTTAATCGAACTCATTTAGTACTATTAAAGAGCTACTTGAGATGAAGTCCTCCAGTTCTTTACCTTTTGAATAATTAGGAACATTGAAAATACGAAGTGGGCTCTTTATATTGAAGACATTGCCGACGACACAGTCTGGGTAAGATTTTAAGCGGTCTAAAATAGACAGCTGATTAGCCAAAGGAGTTTGAGAAAGGGGAATAAATTGAACCTTTTGTTAGACTCAGGATTTTGAAATAGACTGAGATGTTAACATATTCATTTGCTGATTGTTCGTAATGCAAGTCACATCCGTGCTGCTTTCTTCTTAGTACTGCTTCTCTATAGAATTTCTTCTGTTCGTCAAACGTAGAGAAAGCCAAGTTTGACTTGGCTTTCAAAGTTTTAGGTTAGATGAATAACAGCTGTTACAGATCAGTAACAGCTGTTACTAACAACTTTTAGAAAGTAATCTATAAAAGTAAAACAATGCCCAGATCTAAATCGACTAGAGATTCCTGTTACAGAGAAGATACCACAAGAGATTGGTGGAGGCTAATTTTCAGGAATTTGAAATAGCTAGAAACATGATTGTTATCTATAACTTAAGAGCAGAGTATATTTGTAAATAGCTTCTCTTTTATTTGAAGGGCGACAGGATATTTGGACATTTGAAAAGAAGCTAGGGGCTCATGCTTAATATTCTTTTTGTAGCAAGATACACAAGATGAACGGCTTGGGACAATTCTAATATATATGGATTCCCATACATCAGGATCAAGCAACATTTGGATGTTGTATATCCATAAATACAGTATTTGTACATTGAATCAAGTTGATATATTCTTGAAGCATGTCATGAAAAAACAAGTTTTAATGCCAAGTTGATTTAAAATTCTGGACCCGTTGGACTAATTCCCAATACTACTCTGTGAGGGTGCCTTTTTTTTTAAACCAGTAACTAAATTTAACCTTTCACTCTTTTCTATTATACCTGCATTGATTGTTTAGTATGCTTAAAATACCCGTTAGCTTCGCAGAGATCAGGAAGATCATGTAAAATAATTCAGGCTAATCTTGTTTTTTAATTCTTTTAGGAGTATATTTTATTATCTCGGACTTAATGGAAAAGACCGACGTTGTAGTTTCCAATCCCGAAAATGAAAATTTTTGGGATTATTTTAAAATTTCTGCCTGACGACACACTTTTAGCTCAAAAATGTTTTGAATCCTTACTAATGAATTTCGTAATAATTTGTATTACAGAGTTCATGGTTTGTCTTAACTTGGACTTGACCGTAATTCCAGTACTATGGGCTTGTTCAGTGGTGTCTAAAATAAGGCAACAAGAGTCGTTGCCTTTGACAGCACTAGAGTCAGATTTCAGTGGGTTCTTTAGAAGGAGAGTCAGAAAAGTTTGACGTAGCTTGGGTACTACCATTTGTAGGGAATATATTTCGTGAAAATTTTCATTTTCCCTCCTTAGCAAACTAGCATTTTCTTCACTGATGGAGTGACGCAAAAATTCCGGTCGGTCGTAGATTTCAAAGGTGTTTATTTTTCCACCAGGTATTTTTTTCATTGTTTGTCTTCATTTCTGTTCGTTTATTTATTTTTTCATTATTCATATGCGGAGAGCCAAAATCAAAACATGCATTAATTCAAAAACGTTCCGAAATAAAAAAACAACATCAAGTTTTTTAAACTGAAAGTAAGTAGCGATATTAAAACTTAAAACAAACAGAAATTACTTCGTATATGAGATGGGCTTCTTCCTTCTCAACGCCCCACTCTTTACGCTAAAGTTTTTTACTGTGTTAAAAAGTAGAGTTGAAAGAAATAGTCAAACGTTAAAGAGGGAACCGCCCCTTTCATATATGAGGAAATTTCTGTTCGTTTTAGGTTTTAATATCGCTCCTTACTTTCAGTTTAAAACTTTTTTTTTATTTAATCACTAAAAGGAACAAAAGGACAAAAAAAGAAAACAATAAGATTTTTTCGGAGGGTTTAGACAAGAAAACTTAAAAACGCTTCAAAAATCTGTTCATATTCATTTTTTTAAGCATTTCAGACATTTCGGGGGGGGGGGGTCAAGCCCTTCAGCCCCCCTGGATATGGCCTTGCGTGGTGGAAACTATTAGCTACTACTGGGGATCCTTAAATCAAGGTCTCGTAGATAGGCCATATATTGGCATTAGGAAATTCTATTTTAAAAGGTTTCAAGGCTCGAAAATAGAAAGTTTTCATTTATATGTATGTGCTTATTTTTATGCCTATTTTTATTGCTTTTGTAATATTGAAAATTGTAATAGTATGTCTAATATGTGGGTAATAATATGATAAAATATGTGTAATATGTGTAAATGTACATGTTTGATATGTGTAATAAATGAGTGTAATAATAATGTGTGCAATAAATATGCGTAATAATATATGTAAAAAATGTTTAATAAGTGTAATGTAATATGTGTGCAATAACATTTAAAAATATGTGTGTAATGATATGAAAATTGTATATGTATATAAATAATTTTTTTTTTTTAAATTGGACTGCTGGAATAAAACAGGCATCCATCAGATGAATAGGATGAAAAGATTTCTTGTACACATACACAACGGAAGCACACATTTTCCCAGAGACAATCATATATTATTATCTATCACAATTGACAGAAAGATGTTTTCAGTCTGAAGCTCAACAGATACTCGAAAGATATTATTATTTTTACTCCTGATCCTTCAATACTTGTCTAAAAATAGCGGAAATATTGAGTTAAGAAAAGGTTACTCAATTTGATTATTGGTTTTCTTTATGGTTGGCTATAAAGAATAAAAACATCTCGATTGATATTTCAACAATTGCTTACGAGATGAGGAGTACCAAAAGGATCTATTGTAGGCCCTTTATTATATTTATTTACGCCAATGATATATTTTCTTCTCTGCGGCCAGTTGTGAGTAAGATTTAATATTTTACAGAAAAAGAAGTAAATGTTCCTCTTCTGATGTTTGCCGATGACATAGCTTTAATTGGCTGTGGAAAAACGACTGAATTGCTGGTTACTTGTCTATTGCTATTATGACGATATCCATGACGGTATATTATGACGGTATCCATGACGGTATATTATGACGGTATCCATTATGACAAGATGCCACAATGTTGCTATGAATTTAAGTCTGAATTTCTTATACTTTGGACGTTATTGTAATATTCCTTATCCCTGGATACCTTCAGTTGAAGTTGGGGGCCCTTAAATGAAGAGAATATCCAGGGTTCGATATGTTGCTATTAAAATGGACGAATCCTTATCTTTTAATGGTCTCAAAGATAAATTTTAAAATATTTTAGTTACAGATATCGGTATAATTTAAAAATTTAAACATTTTTTTCTGAAGTTCGTAATCTGTATATTTTATTTTGAGCCAATCCTATATTTTATACTTTTCTTTAATACGCCTAGGGATATTCTTCCTTAATTTTTAACCTGGTCCAAGTTTTTAAAAATCTCATAACTAGAACACCTACTAATATAAGCCCTTCTAAGCTGATGTCCGTAGTTTTTACTCTGGTGTTTTCGTGTATAATTGCACCAAAGGCATGTTTTTTTTCTAATTTGGCTCATGAGTGTTAATGATGCTCATTGCCATTGGATAAACTCGAAGAATAAAATTTACGCTAATATGTTGGTAGTATTTTGTGGTACTAATAATGGTAATAATAAAATTTAGGTAATAGTTTGGTAATATATTGGTCTCGTTCAGGGTTTTCTGCGCTAATGAGAGGGAATAAGCTATGGAATTAGTTAAATGGAGATATTCAAAGTAATTTTGAACTAAGTGTATTTAATGCTCTATTGAAAAATTGAGTATTTTGTATTGTATGATTGAATTAATAAGATGTATAGTTCATGAAAAATGAGATTAAATCATTAATATTATGTTTTTGTTATGATTAAGGTGGGATAAGAAAATAACTGAGTATTGAGCGTTAATTTATTGATAGCAACTACACTAGCTATGTTTTGTTTTTTAAACCCCTTCTTTGGTTAGCATCAATCGTTTTGTTTAACGGAATTGTTTTATCCCTCCTCCATATCATCAGTCAATCAATCAATTTATTCGACCAAAAAACTTACACCATAAATACATGGTATTTTCAGGATATCTAGTATGTTAAGTTTTTTGTTTATAATTGATTAAAAACAAAATATAAATAAAGCATGTCCTCCGAATTTTTTTTGTTACAATTTTTAATGCTTGTGTTGTTGTTCTGTCTTGTTTCTTTGCTTTATATCATGAATATGAAAACAGTGTTTGTGTGTTTGCCTAAATATGTCGATTATAGTCGCGAACACCTTTTAGCTAACTTCAATGAGCTTTGGTCAGTATAACAGCTCCAGTGGAGAGATAGAGACATACAAAGTTAGTCTAGATATTATGCATAGATACTATATAGACTGTTCATATAATATATAAACTTTATATATATATATATATATATATATATATATATATATATATATATATATATATATATATATATATATATATATATATATATATATATATATATATATATATATATATATATATATATATATATATATATATATATATATATATATATATATATATATATATATATACTAGCTGTTGGGGTGGCGCTTCGCGCCACCCCAACACCTAGTTGGTGGGGGCGCTTCGCGCCCCCCCCAAGCCCCCCCGCGCGCGTAAGTCGTTACGCGCCATATTAGTTACGCGCCATTGTAGTTGTGTCCCTATGTCCCACCTGTGAATATAGATATATATATATATATATATATATATATATATATATATATATATATATATATATATATATATATATATATATATATATATACTAGCTGTTGGGGTGGCGCTTCGCGCCACCCCAACACCTAGTTGGTGGGGGCGCTTCGCGCCCCCCCCAAGCCCCCCCGCGCGCGTAAGTCGTTACGCGCCATAATAGTTACGCGCCATTGTAGTTGTGTCCCTATGTCCCACCTGTGAATATAGATATATATATATATATATATATATATATATATATATATATATATATATATATGGTTTTAACTACGTAAAACTTGCGAATATACAACATTCTTTGCTGTCCCATTGTCTTTGCATATAAATAGATTGTCAGGTTTACCGACTCTTGAACATGCAACATATAATGGTCCATGGGAAAACAATCTGTATTCAGATCTATACCTCATGATTCTAATGATTGCCCTTGAGCTTTGTTGATGGTGATTGCTAATCGACCATTCCCTGTCCCGGTGTCCCGGTCGTCATTTATATCCCCCTGTTTCCCCCGGTGTCCCCGTTGTAGTTGTGTCCCTGTGTCCCGGTCGTCATTTATATTCCCTGTGTCCCGGTCGTCATTTGTATCCCGGTGTCCCGGTCTGTATATACATTCGTTTTTTAGTTTTGTTTTTCTCCTTTATTTTTTTCCTTTTTTTTTCTTTTTTAGTTTATTTAGATTTTTAGTTTTTTTATTAGTTTTTAGTTTTTTTTTCTTTTTAGTTTTTTTGTAGTTTTTACCTTCTTTTTAGTTTTGTTAGTTTTTTTTTTACTTATGTCCTGGTCGTCATTTATACTCCCTGTGTCCCGGTGCTTTGTTGATTGCTAATCGAACATTCCTTTTGTCCTGGTCGCTTTCTCTTTGAGTGTCGTCATTTATTTTTTTCTTTTTTAGTTCTTTTAGTTTTTACCTTTTTTAGTTTTTTTTAGTTTTTTAGATGAAATTTTTTTTTAGTTTTTTCCTTTTTTTCTTTTTAGTTTTTTATTGGTTTTTACCTTTATTTTAGCTTATTTTTCAGTTTTTTCCTTTTTTTTATTTTTTTTTTATTTTTTATTTTTTTTAGTTTTTAACCTTTTTTTAGTTTTTTTAGTTTTTTTAGTTTTTTAGCTTTTTTACTTTTTTTATTAGTTTTTAGTTTTTTTTGTAGTTTTTGCCTTTTTTTAGTTTTTTCAGTTTTTTTTTTAGTTTTTTATTGGTTTTTACCTTTATTTTAGCTTATTTTTCAGTTTTTTCCTTTTTTTTAGTTTTTTTTAGTTTTTAGTTTTTTTAGTTTTTTACCTTTTTTTAGTTTTTTTAGTTTTTTTAGTTTTTTAGCTTTTTTATTTTTTTTATTAGTTTTTAGTTTTTTTTGTAGTTTTTGCCTTTTTTTAGTTTTTTTAGTTTTTTAGCTTTTTTATTAGTTTTTAGTTTTTTTTGTAGTTTTTGCCTTTTTTTAGTTTTTTTAGTTTTTTAGCTTTTTTATTTTTTTTATTAGTTTTTAGTTTTTTTTGTAGTTAGTTTTTTTAGTTTTTTACCTTTTTTTAGTTTTTTTAGTTTTTTTAGTTTTTTAGCTTTTTTATTTTTTTTATTAGTTTTTAGTTTTTTTTGTAGTTTTTGCCTTTTTTTAGTTCTTTTAGTTTTTTAGCTTTTTTATTAGTTTTTAGTTTTTTTTGTAGTTTTTGCCTTTTTTTAGTTTTTTTTAGTTTTTTAGCTTTTTTATTTTTTTTATTAGTTTTTAGTTTTTTTTGTAGTTTTTGCCTTTTTTTAGTTTTTTCAGTTTTGACGTCACCTGATCCAGTTTTTTCAGGTGACGTCACCTGATCCAAATAGATTGTCAGGTTTACCAACTCTTGAACATGCAACATATAATGGTCCATGGGAAAACAATCTGTATTCAGATCTATACCTCATGATTCTAATGATTGCCCTTGAGCTTTGTTGATGGTGATTGCTAATCGACCATTCCCTGTCCCGGTGTCCCGGTCGTCATTTATATCCCCCTGTTTCCCCCGGTGTCCCCGTTGTAGTTGTGTCCCTGTGTCCCGGTCGTCATTTATATTCCCTGTGTCCCGGTCGTCATTTGTATCCCGGTGTCCCGGTCTGTATATACATTCGTTTTTTAGTTTTGTTTTTCTCCTTTATTTTTTTCCTTTTTTTTTCTTTTTTAGTTTATTTAGATTTTTAGATTTTTTAGTTTTTTTATTAGTTTTTAGTTTTTTTTTCTTTTTAGTTTTTTTGTAGTTTTTACCTTCTTTTTAGTTTTGTTAGTTTTTTTTTTACTTATGTCCTGGTCGTCATTTATACTCCCTGTGTCCCGGTGCTTTGTTGATTGCTAATTGAACATTCCTTTTGTCCTGGTCGCTTTCTCTTTGAGTGTCGTCATTTATTTTTTTCTTTTTTAGTTCTTTTAGTTTTTACCTTTTTTAGTTTTTTTTAGTTTTTTAGATGATTTTTTAGTTGTTTTAGTTTTTTAGCTTTTTTATTAGTTTTTAGTTTTTTTTGTAGTTTTTGCCTTTTTTTAGTTTTTTTAGTTTTTTAGCTTTTTTATTTTTTTTATTAGTTTTTAGTTTTTTTTGTAGTTAGTTTTTTTAGTTTTTTACCTTTTTTTAGTTTTTTAAGTTTTTTTTAGTTTTTTAGCTTTTTTATTTTTTTTATTAGTTTTTAGTTTTTTTTGTAGTTTTTGCCTTTTTTTTAGTTTTTTTAGTTTTTTAGCTTTTTTATTAGTTTTTAGTTTTTTTTTGTAGTTTTTGCCTTTTTTTAGTTTTTTTAGTTTTTTTAGTTTTTTAGCTTTTTTATTTTTTTTATTAGTTTTTAGTTTTTTTGTAGTTTTTGCCTTTTTTTAGTTTTTTCAGTTTTGACGTCACCTGATCCAGTTTTTTCAGGTGACGTCACCTGATCCATCCACAGACAGACAGACAACTTATTTTTATATATATAGACTAGCTGTTGGGGTGGCGCTTCGCGCCACCCCAACACCTAGTTGGTGGGGGCGCTTCGCCCCCCCCCCCCCAAGCCCCCCCGCGCGCGTAAGTCGTTACGCGCCATAATAGTTACGCGCCATTGTAGTTGTGTCCCTATGTCCCACCTGTGAATATAGATAGATATATATATATATATATATATATATATATATATATATATATATATATATATATATATATATATATATATATATATATATATATATATGGTTTTAACTACGTAAAACTTGCGAATATACAACATTCTTTGCTGTCCCATTGTCTTTGCATATAAATATATTGTCAGGTTTACCGACTCTTGAACATGCAACATATAATGGTCCATGGGAAAACAATCTGTATTCAGATCTATACCTCATGATTCTAATGATTGCCCTTGAGCTTTGTTGATGGTGATTGCTAATCGACCATTCCCTGTCCCGGTGTCCCGGTCGTCATTTACATCCCCCTGTTTCCCCCGGTGTCCCCGTTGTAGTTGTGTCCCTGTGTCCCGGTCGTCATTTATATTCCCTGTGTCCCGGTCGTCATTTGTATCCCGGTGTCCCGGTCTGTATATACATTCGTTTTTTAGTTTTGTTTTTCTCCTTTATTTTTTTCCTTTTTTTTTCTTTTTTAGCTTATTTAGATTTTTAGATTTTTTAGTTTTTTTATTAGTTTTTAGTTTTTTTTTCTTTTTAGTTTTTTTGTCCCGGTCGTCATTTATATCCCCCTGTTTCCCCCGGTGTCCCCGTTGTAGTTGTGTCCCTGTGTCCCGGTCGTCATTTATATTCCCTGTGTCCCGGTCGTCATTTGTATCCCGGTGTACCGGTCTGTATATACATTCGTTTTTTAGTTTTGTTTTTCTCCTTTATTTTTTTCCTTTTTTTTTCTTTTTTAGTTTATTTAGATTTTTAGATTTTTTAGTTTTTTTATTAGTTTTTAGTTTTTTTTTCTTTTTAGTTTTTTTGTAGTTTTTACCTTCTTTTTAGTTTTGTTAATTTTTTTTTTTACTTATGTCCTGGTCGTCATTTATACTCCCTGTGTCCCGGTGCTTTGTTGATTGCTAATCGAACATTCCTTTTGTCCTGGTCGCTTTCTCTTTGAGTGTCGTCATTTATTTTTTTCTTTTTTAGTTCTTTTAGTTTTTACCTTTTTTAGTTTTTTAGATGAAATTTTTTTTTAGTTTTTTCCTTTTTTTCTTTTTAGTTTTTTATTGGTTTTTACCTTTATGTTAGCTTATTTTTCAGTTTTTTCCTTTTTTTTAGTTTTTTTTTATTTTTTATTTTTTTTAGTTTTTTACCTTTTTTTAGTTTTTTTAGTTTTTTAAGTTTTTTTAGTTTTTTAGCTTTTTTACTTTTTTTATTAGTTTTTAGTTTTTTTGTAGTTTTTGCCTTTTTTTAGTTTTTTCAGTTTTTTTTTAGTTTTTTATTGGTTTTTACCTTTATTTTAGCTTATTTTTCAGTTTTTTCCTTTTTTTTAGTTTTTTTTAGTTTTTTTAGTTTTTTACCTTTTTTTAGTTTTTTTAGTTTTTTTTAGTTTTTTAGCTTTTTTATTTTTTTTATTAGTTTTTAGTTTTTTTTGTAGTTTTTGCCTTTTTTTTAGTTTTTTTAGTTTTTTAGCTTTTTTATTAGTTTTTAGTTTTTTTTGTAGTTTTTGCCTTTTTTTAGTTTTTTTAGTTTTTTAGCTTTTTTATTTTTTTTATTAGTTTTTAGTTTTTTTTGTAGTTTTTGCCTTTTTTTAGTTTTTTCAGTTTTGACGTCACCTGATCCAGTTTTTTCAGGTGATGTCACCTGATCCACGATCCACAGATCCACAGACAACTTATTTTTATATATATAGATAGTTTTTTTTTTTTACTTATGTCCTGGTCGTCATTTATACTCCCTGTGTCCCGGTGCTTTGTTGATTGCTAATCGAACATTCCTTTTGTCCTGGTCGCTTTCTCTTTGAGTTTCGTCATTTATTTTTTTCTTTTTTAGTTCTTTTAGTTTTTACCTTTTTTAGTTTTTTTTAGTTTTTTAGATGAAAATTTTTTTTAGTTTTTTCCTTTTTTTCTTTTTAGTTTTTTATTGGTTTTTACCTTTATTTTAGCTTATTTTTCAGTTTTTTCCTTTTTTTTAGTTTTTTTTTATTTTTTATTTTTTTTAGTTTTTTACCTTTTTTTAGTTTTTTTAGTTTTTTTAGTTTTTTAGCTTTTTTACTTTTTTTATTAGTTTTTAGTTTTTTTTTTGTAGTTTTTGCCTTTTTTTAGTTTTTTCAGTTTTTTTTTTAGTTTTTTATTGGTTTTTACCTTTATTTTAGCTTATTTTTCCTTTTTTTTCCTTTTTTTTAGTTTTTTTAGTTTTTTACCTTTTTTTAGTTTTTTTTAGTTTTTTTAGTTTTTTAGCTTTTTTATTTTTTTTATTAGTTTTTAGTTTTTTTTGTAGTTTTTGCCTTTTTTTAGTTTTTTTAGTTTTTTAGCTTTTTTATTAGTTTTTAGTTTTTTTTGTAGTTTTTGCCTTTTTTTAGTTTTTTTAGTCTTTTAGCTTTTTTATTTTTTTTATTAGTTTTTAGTTTTTTTTGTAGTTTTTGCCTTTTTTTAGTTTTTTCAGTTTTGACGTCACCTGATCCAGTTTTTTCAGGTGACGTCACCTGATCCACACATCCACAGACAGACAGATAACTTATTTTTATATATATAGATATATATATATATATGTTTTTAACTACGTAAAACTTGCGAATATACAACATTCTTTGCTGTCCCATTGTCTGTGCATATAAATAGATTGTCAGGTTTACCGACTCTTGAACATGCAACATATAATGGTCCATGGGAAAACAATCCGTATTCAGATCTATACCTCATGATTCTAATGATTGCCCTTGAGCTTTGTTGATGGTGATTGCTAATCGACCATTCCCTGAGTCGCCATCGTCATTTATATATCCCCCTGTGCACCCCGGCGTCCCCTTTGTAGTTATGTCCCTGTGTCCCGGTCGTCATTTATATTCCCTGTGTCCCGGTCGTCATTTGTGTCCCGGTGTCCCAGTCTGTGATTTCTCTTTGAGCGTCCCGGGCGTCATTTATATTCCTTGTGTCCCGGTTGTCCCGGTCGTCATTTATATCCCCCTGTGCCCCCGGCGTCCCCGTTGTAGTTGTGTCATTTATATTCCCTGTGTCCCGGTCGTCATCCTGGTATACATTCGTTTTTGAATTGGTATATGATGAAATAAATTTTTAATTTTTTCCCTTTTTTTCCTTTTAGTTTTTTTTTATTGGTTTTGACCTTTTTTTAGGTTTTTTAGTTTCTTTCTTTTTCTTTTTAGTTTTTTTTGAAGTTTTTATCTTTTTAGTTTTTTACTTTTATTTATATTTTTTTAGTTTTCTTTTTCTCCTTTATTTTTCAGTTTTTTTCCTTTTTTTAGTTTTTTTTTTCTTTTTTAGTTCTTTTAGTTTTTACCTTTTTAGTTTTTTTTAGTTTTTTAGATTAAATTTTTTTTTAGTTTTTCACCTTTTTTCTTTTTAGTTTTTTATTGGTTTTTACCTTTTTTTTAGCTTTTTTATTTTTTTTTCGTTTTTTCTTTTTACTTTATTTTTAGTTTTTATCTTTTTTATTTTTTTTTTATGTTTATTTTAATTTTATTAGTTTTCTTTTTCTCTTCTATTTTTCAGTTTTTTCCTTTTTTTTAGTTTTTTTTTAGTTTTTAGTTTTTTAAGTTTTTTTCCTTTTTTTATTTTCTTTAGTTTTTTTAGTTTTTCGGCTGTTTTATTTTTTTATTAGTTTTTTTTTTTTTTTGTAGTTTTTGCCTTTTTTTAGTTTTTTCAGTTTTTTTTTTAGTTTTTAGTTTTTTACCTTTTTTAGCCTAACCAGGATTTGAACCTGTGACCTTCATTCTCCGTTCTGACACCCTCTCTCACCGAGTGACTACTCCAGCATGTTCATTTTGGTGTTTTAAATGGTATATTATTAACCAAATTAATGTGTTTTACAATATACTAAGCATCGTCATAACAAAAATGACGACAACTAATTTCATGACGTCAGCCGACACAGAAACATGACGTCACCTGATCCACGATCCACAGATCCACAGACAACTTATTTTTATATATATAGATATATATATATATCTATACTAGCTGTTGGGGTGGCGCTTCGCGCCATCCCAACACCTAGTTGGTGGGGGCGCTTCGCGCCCCCCCCAAGCCCCCCCGCGCGCGTAAGTCGTTACGCGCCATATTAGTTACGCGCCATTGTAGTTGTGTCCCTATGTCCCACCTGTGTATATAGATATATATATATATATATATATATATATATATATATATATATATATATATATATATATATATATATATATATATATATATATATATATATATATATATATATATATATATATATATATATATATGTTTTTAACTACGTAAAACTTGCGAATATACAACATTCTTTGCTGTCCCATTGTCTGTGCATATAAATAGATTGTCAGGTTTACCGACTCTTGAACATGCAACATATAATGGTCCATGGGAAAACAATCCGTATTCAGATCTATACCTCATGATTCTAATGATTGCCCTTAAGCTTTGTTGATGATGATTGCTAATCGACGATTCCCTGTGTCGCCGTCGTCATTTATATATCCCCGTGTGCCCCCCAGTGTCCCGGTCGTCATTTATATTCCATGTGTTCCGGTCGTCATTTATGTCCCGGTGTCCCAGTCTGTGAATTCTCTTTGAGGGTCCCGGGCGTCATTGATATTCCTTGTGTCCCGGTGTCCCGGTCGTCATTCGTGTCCCGGTGTCCCAGTCTGTATATACATTCGTTTTTGAATTAGTCTTTTTTTTAGGTTTTAGTTTTCTGCCTTTTTTTTAGTTTTTTTTAGTTATACATCATGATTCTAATGATTGCCCTTGAGCTTTGTTGATGGTGATTGCTAATCGAACATTCTCTGTGTCCCCATCGTCATTTATGTATCCCCCTGTGCCCCCCGGCGTCCCCGTTGTAGTTTTGTCCCTGTGTCCCGGTCGTCAT
The DNA here is from genome assembly GCF_032884065.1 of Artemia franciscana. Classification (NCBI taxonomy): domain Eukaryota; kingdom Metazoa; phylum Arthropoda; class Branchiopoda; order Anostraca; family Artemiidae; genus Artemia; species Artemia franciscana. The sequence continues at coordinate 46,708,786 of NC_088866.1, read as the reverse complement.
TTATATTCCCTGTGTCCCGGTCGTCATTTGTATTCCGGTGTCCCAGTCTGTATATACATTCGTTTTTGAAATGGTAAATGATGAAATAAATTTTTGTATTTTTTCCCTTTTTTTCTTTTTAGTTTTTTTTTGGTTTTTACATTTTTTTAGTTTTTTTAGTTTTTTTTTTCTTTTTTCTTTTTAGTTTTTTTTTTATTTTTATTTTTTTAGTTTTGTTTTTCTCCTTTATTTTTCTTTTTGTTTCCTTTTTTTAGTTTTTTTTATTTTTTAGTTTTTTTAGTTTTTTAGCTTTTTTAGTTTTTTTATTAGTTTTTAGTTTGTTTTTTTCTTTTTAGTTTTTTTGTAGTTTTTACCTTTTTTTTTAGTTTTTTTTTACTTATGTCCTGGTCGTCATTTATACTCCCTGTCCCGGTCGTCATTTGTGATGGTTTGTTGACGGTGTTTTGTTGATGGTGATTGCTAATTGAACATTCCTTGTGTCCCGGTCGCTTTCTCTTTGAGTGTCCCGGTCGTCATTTATATTCCCTATGTGCCGGTGTCCTGGTCGTCATTTGTGTCCCAATGTAATTTCGTAATTTCGTCAGTCGAAAACATGACGTCAGCCGACACAGAAACATGACGTCACCTGATCCACGATCCACAGATCCACAGACAACTTATTTTTATATATATAGATAGATATATAAAAATAAGTTGTCTGTCTGTCTGTCTGTGGATCAGGTGACGTCATGTTTCTGTGTCGGCTGACGTCATGTTTTCGACTGACGAAATTACAGACCGGGACATCGGGACACAAATGATGACCGGGACACCGGCACAAAGGGAATATAAATGACGACCGGGACACAAGGAATGTTCGATTAGCAATCACCATCAACAAAGCACCGGGACACAAATGACGACCGGGACACAGGGAGTATAAATGATGACCAGGACATAAGTAAAAAAAATTAAAAACTAAAAAATAGGTAAAAACTACAAAAAAACTAAAAAGAAAAAAAAACTAAAAACTAATAAAAAACTACAAAAGCTAAAAAGCTAAAAAAAACTAAAAAAGAAAAGAGAATGAAAACGGAAAAAAAATGAAAAATAAAGGAGAAAAACAAAACTAAAAAAAAAGAAAAAAAACTAAAAAAAAGGTAAAAAACTAAAACCTAAAAAAAGACCAATTCAAAAACGAATGTATATACAGACCGGGACACAAATGACGACCGGGACACAGGGAATATAAATGACAACCAGGACACTCAAAGAGAAATTACAGACCGGGACACCGGAACACAAATGACGACCGAGACAAAAATGACGACCGGGACACCGCGACACAAGGAATATAAATTACGACCGCGACACTCAAAGAGAAATTACAAACTGGGACACCGGGACACAAATGACGACCGGGACACAGGGAAACAACAACAACAGGGACGCCGGGGGGCACAGGGGGATATATAAATGACGACAGGGACACAGGGAATGTTCGATTAGCAATCACCATTAACAAAGCTCAAGGGCAATCATAATAATAATGAGGTATAGATCTGAACTCAGATTGTTTTTCCCATGGACAATTATATGTTGCATGTTCAAGAGTCGGTAAACCTGACAATCTATTTATATGCACAGACAATGGGACAGCCAAGAATGTTGTACATTCGCAAGTTTTACGTAGTTAAAAATATATATATATATATATCTATCTATATTCACAGGTGGGACACAGGGACGCAACTACAATGGCACGTAACTAATATGGCGCGTAACGACTTGCGCACGCGGGGGGGCTTGGGGGGGGGGGGCGCGAAGCGCCCCCACCAACTAGGTGTTGGGGTGGCGCGAAGCACCACCCCAACAGCTAGTATCTATATATATAAAAATAAGTTGTCTGTCTGTCTGTGGATCAGGTGACGTCATGTTTCTGTGTCGGCTGACGTCATGAAATTAGTTGTCGTCATTTTTGCTTTGACGGTGACGTCATTAACGGTATTTAAGACATTTGTTCACGGAAAAATGTTTAATTGTAAAATGACTGAAGAACCTACAATGGCAACAGCCGAGGAAGCTGCTCAAAGAGTTTATGCAAAAAAACTTGCTGCTGATAGAGAAAGTAAGATAAGAAAGTGTTCCGAGGAATCACAAGAATAGCAAGAAAACAGGCTTGCAGCTGATAGAGAAAGTAAGAAAAGAAAGCGTGCCGGGGAATCCCAAGAACAGCAAGAAAACAGGCTTGCGGCTAAAGAACGCAAAACCGCGCAGTTAGATGAAAATCCACCTGGACAGCGAGAGTCAAAACATATCAAAACTGAAAATGATGACGATGATGATTGGGTTTGGGATTTTGACTTGGATAAGGTCATCAATACCTACCAGATTTAAGTTAAAAAAACAAAGGTTCGTCGATATGTACTTCATAGTGACGCTGAAAAATAAAGAAGAAAAAGAAAACTGAAAAAAGAAAAAAGGTAAAAAACTAAAAAGAAAAAACACTCAAAGAGAAACTACAGACCGGGACACAAATGACGACCGAGACAGAGGGAATATAAGTGACGACCGGGAACCTCAAAGAGAAATTACAGACTGGGACACCCGGACACAAATCACGACCGGGACACAGGGAATATAAATGACGACCGGGACACAGGGACACAACTACAACGGGGACGCCGGGGGCACAGGCGGGATATATAAATGACAACCGGGACACAGGGAATGTTCGAATAGAAATTACAGACCGGGACACCGGGACACAAATGATGACCGGGACACAGGGAATATAAATGACGACCGGGACACTCAAAGAGAAATTACAAATTGGGACACCGGGACACAAATGATGACCGGGACACAGGGACACATCATTAGAATAATGAGGCATAGATCTGAATACGAATTGTTTTTCCCATGGACAATTATATGTTGCATGTTCAAGAGTCAGTAAACCTGACAATCTATTTATATGCACAGACAATGGGACAGCGAAGAATGTTGTATATTCGCATGTTTTACGTATTTAAAAACATATATTTGTATCTATCTCTATTCACAGGTGGGACACAGGGACACAACTACAATGGCGCGTAACGACTTACGCGCGCGGGGGGGCTTGGGGGGGGCGCGAAGCGCCCCACCAACTAGGTGTTGGGGTGGCGCTTCGCGCCACCCCAACAGCTAGTATATATATATATATATATATATATATATATATATATATATATATATATATATATATATATATATATATATATATATATATATATATATATATATATATATGTGTGTATATATATATATAATTGCTTATGTTTTTGAAAATGGAAAAGGAAAAAAGATAACATGAATCAGTATAAAATCCAATTTATCGTGTAAATTTTTTTGGAGGAAAAGTGTAAAATGGGGTATGTAAATTTTACAATACGTAAAACTTACCGTTTTACCTATCTGCCTATAAATCTTTTTTCAATATACTGCTTTCATAGTTTTTTTTTCAAGACATACATTTAAGAATTTTTTCACGTTCAAGTCAGGGGAACATAGCTACACTGGTGTTTCTATAAATGTTTGAATATAATTATAAGGCAGTTAAAGTTAGAAGCTTCTATGAGGTTCAATCTCTTACCAATTCGTATTTTGAAATTGTTGAAGGAGTGTTCATTGACATACACGAGCTGCTCTCTTAGGCGGAGGGCAAAGTCAGCCATTGCTGCTACATGGCGGAAATTCCGCATATCACTAGAAGATTTGGTCAATCCTGGAAAGAAAAACATTTCAGTATTAATAAGGAAAGAATACTTTCTGACAAGGAATTTTAAGTTACTTCTGATGTAGCTGCCTGATTATCCCGTCCCATAGTAATAATTCCAAAGGTATTAAAAAAAATCTTAAATTACTAACTAATTATTCTCTAAGGCTCTGCATTTTGTAAAACGTAATTAGTTTTTCTGATGTTTCTATTTAAAATTATAAGTCAGTAGAAAGGATGAAAAGTTAAATTACGAATGATTGCTTCTCTTGTTTGAGAATTTGAGCCAGTAAGAAGGCAAAGCTGTGTCAGAAAGATTCTCCGTAAATTGTCCCTATGTTTTCTATTGTATAATGATTTTTGTCGTATCTCCAAATGTGGTCGACAGCCACTTTGACAATTGAACTGCTAACCTAATAACTAAAGATTAAATTTTAGAAACAAAAGCATCAAAACAGTAAGACATGATTTAAACCTAGAAAAATTGTTGAAAAACGAAGCTTTCAGCATACAAAAATGATATAGCTGCAATTCGTAGAAAAACCAGACAAGGACGAACAGTTCTATTCAGAGTAAGAGAGATTTGCTTCCTTTAATTTTGAAAGTAATTGTAAAATTTTAAGGTATAAGTGAATTAAAATATCAAAATTTAAAACAACCTCATTAGTTCTTCTGTCTCATATTTTATGCCAATAAAACAACAAAAAGCTTTGATTGACAAGATTTTTTTTTTGTACAATTAGTCACTCCGTTTCACTCTGACTTGTTCTTAATAATAGTAAAATAGCCCCTTTTATTTGGAATCTTAAGGATTGGTGATGTAAAAGGGGTGGGGGGAGAAGATGGGTGTCACCTTCGAACGTCAACTTTCATTATCCAGTGGTCAGGTTTATTTTTGTGATTCTGCTGTGAAATTTGCATTCTATAACACGTTACATTTCGGATCACAACAGTCCAACAATTACTTTGAATTACTGGTCACTTAGTATTCCTAAATCAAATAATTTTCCGCCATAATTTAATTATTTTAATAAACGTCCCAATTACATAAATCAAAATATTTTGGAAATAACATGAACTAATCGACGAATTATAGTATCAAAATTCTTATAAAAACACTCAAGTTTATTATAGTAAATACTTAATGATGTTTTCTACTCCCTTATTGAATAACAAACTTGACAAGCCTCAATGGGCACTAGTCTGAATGACTAGTCTGAATGACTGGTGACTAGTCTGAATGACTGAATGACTAGTCTGAGTGACTATACATCAGACAAGATGTTCTACAAAATTTTACTATTAGATAAATATAAAGTCTAAAATGAATTGACAACAATTCAAATTCGTTCACTGGAAACTAGCCTGTAGCATCCTGTCGAGCACGCTTGTTTATTAGTTTAGTGTTGCTTTTGTTATGTGCTTATGTTGTTATATTTACAGGTGCTTGGGTCATATTAAAGAGCTAAATCAACTTGAGACTTACGAATTCTACATAGCCTAACCTAACCTAACCATAGGCATATATATTTTTTCAATTAGATAAAAGCAGGCGCTTAATTTTTGCTGAAAAACACATTCAGCATCAGGACAATTTTTCGTGGAAGGGGTGCCAAATTTAAGAAAAAAATTAGAATAAAAATCAACGAAAAATCAGCTAAAACATATGGCCCTAAACAGCTGAAGAGGCTTAGGTTTTTTGAAAGTGTATTTTTCTTTGGGAATCAACAGATCAATAATGTTTGGATGTTCAAGGACAAAAACCTTACGGTTTTTTACGGTTTACGGTGCAAAAACTTGCGGACCAAAATTATGTGGTCTATTTTATGAAAACGTCTCACTGTTCTTAGTATTCATATTGTTCGAACAACCAAAAGAAAAATCTTATAAAATTGCACACTTCAGTTACGAATAGACTTTTGATTGTTCGGGGGGTCATAAGAGGGTTATTGGAACAGGAAAGCTAATATTAAAACAGTAAGAAGTTCTTACCGGAAGCAGCCATATATGTTGATCCAGGAGATTTAATTTTGTCTATGTCTAAGAACTGATTCTCCCCGAGAATTTTCATTGAAGTCTGCGATTATTCAAATTTTTCGGGACAAAAACCTTAAGGTTTATTACGGTTTACGGTGCAAAAACTTACAGTTTACGAGGACACAAACTCGTGGGTCTATTTTATGAAAACATCCAAAAGCTTTGATTGACAAGATTATTTGCTGTTGACAATTAGTCACTGAGTTTCACTCTGACTTGTTCTTATTAACAGTAAAATAGCCCCTTTTTTATTTAGAATTTTAAGGATTGGTGGTGTAAAAGAGGGGGGGGGGAGAGAAGATGGCTGTCATCACACTGCTCTTAATATTTCATAATGTTCGAACAACCAAAAGAAATTTTTTTAAAATTTCACACTTCAGTTACGAATAGACCTTTGATTGTTCCGGGGGTCGTAAGAGGGTTATTGAAACAGGAAAGCTAATATTAAAATAGTAAGAAATTCTTACCGGAAGCAGCCATATATGTTGATCCAGTAGATTTAATTTTTTCTATGTCTCGGAACTGATTCTCCCCGAGAATTTCATCGAAGTCTGCGATTATTTCATTTAATAGTCGAAGGCACTCCACACCTTCATTATTGGCTTCCAATTCAACATAAAACTCCGAAAAATTTGGAATGGTTGCAAAAAGAATGCATACATAGTCACATTGTTCATGGTAGAGCTCCTAAACGATTAAAAGCAGGGTATAAAAATCTGAAAGCATTGTTGTCACTAGAAGCATGAAAAAAAGCTGAAAATCCTACATCCTTACAACATCACACCTAAATGAAGATAAAAAGGTTTTCTTGTCCAAGCAGTTAAAGCTTCCTCTTTATCTTGAACGAAAAAATCACCTAATGCGGTGATAAGTCAACAGAAGCCGGAACGCCGATTTATAATAATTGTTACATTGCATTGCTCTTGTATGTTCAGCACTTGTGTTTGTTTCAACATATTATCTTGTAGATCACTATTTTTTCAGTAGTATGTACGCATAGTCGCAGGGTTAAAGGCAAAGTACTTGAAAGTATTTAAAATACTTTTTCAACTTCTACAACCAGAAGATCAAAATAAATTCAGAGAATCGCCTAAGTAAAATTAAAAGCTCATTTTACTGTACAGTTAAAGCATGTTTCAATATTTCGGCCATTCTAAAAGGCTAAAAGCTGTCCGAGATGTATTGAAAAATAACTAAATTTGATTATTTATCACCAGAAGTAATGGTCAAAATTTAAAAACTTAATAAAAACTTTTTCGCATGCTGTCTCATGATCCGCGTTACGGAAATATCGGTCTCCTGATTCGATGCCTTCAGCCGAGAGTGCAATGCAAGGTTGGGAGGAAATCTTGCGATGCTTCTCGTGTTTTTCGCGTTGATTTTCCCAGCCATCCATTTAGAGCCGCATCGACTCTAGCTGACCTTTCAGACATCCAAACTCGAATCCATGACCTCTGGATTTAAAGTCTGGAGTGATAACCGTTCGAATAGTCCGTCTAGAAGATGTTTTGCATTAGACAGCTTTTGTGTACTTCGTAATTGTCTGTTTCAATCATTATTTTAATGATCCAATTAAAACGGAATAAAAAATTGAAACACGGTGGAAACAACAAGCACAAGATACAGGCCTAATAAAAAAAAGAATTTCAACTAAAGAAATAGAACTAATATGTAATCGTAAATAAAGAACTAAAGTAATGTAAGCTGGAGAAAAAAATAAAAAAAAAGACTTAAAGGGCTTATAAAAATTTTTCAGAAATAACCATGAGCCACAGAGACCTTGGTTTATTAAAAAAAACTAAAAACAAGTGCGTTCTTTAGGATTTTTAATTTTTTTTTTGTAAAGGATGGCAAGAGGCTTAATAATGCGTTGATATGACTATCATCAATCCAACTAAAATTTGTTTACTCGTTAATTTTTTATATCTCTATTCCTTGAAAACTACGTGTTTTCTGGTTAGGGAGGTTACGAAAAAGCACCTCTAAAAAGCATTTTACCTTTAATTTGAGACCAGAATTTGAGAATTGAGTATATCATCTAGCTGCAATAATACAATTTATAGGCAAATAGTATTGAAGAGATCCTCATAAGAGTCAAACGATTAAAAATCATCATTGAAGTAGATGACTCTTGTGCATTTGTACTCTGTTTCTTTCAACATTTGTTGGAAATTGTTTTTATCAGAATATATTGAATTGCTAGTGATGAAGCCACCATCGGAATATGTTGGCTTGCTGATGATGAGAATTCAATATATATATATATATATATATATATATATATATATATATATATATATATATATATATATATATATATATATATATATATATATATATATATTTATATATATATATATATATATATATATATATATATATATATATATATATATATATATATATATATATATATATATATATATATATATATATATATATATATATATATATAAATCTATATATATAAAAATAAGTTGTCTGTCTGTGGATCTGTGGATCAGGTGACGTCATGTTTCTGTGTCGGCTGACGTCATGAAATTAGTTGTCGTCATTTTTGCTTTGACGGTGACGTCATTAATGGTATTTAAGACATTTGTTCACGGAAAAATGTTTAATTGTAAAATGACTGAAAAAAGAAAAAAGGTAAAAAACTAAAAAAAAACTAAAAAGAAAAGACACTCAAAGAGAAATTACAGACCGGGACACAAATGACGACCGAGACAGAGGGAATCTAAGTGACGACCGGGAACCTCAAAGAGAAATTACAGACTGGGACACCCGGACACAAATCACGACCGGGACACAGGGAATATAAATGACGACCGGAACACAGGGATTGTTCGAATAGAAGTTACAGATCGGGACACCGGGACACAAATGACGACCGGGACACCGGGACACAGGGAATATAAATGACGACCGGGACACAGGGACACATCATTAGAATAATGAGGTATAGATCTGAATACGGTTTGTTTTTCCCATGGACAATTATATGTTGCATGTTCAAGAGTCAGTAGACCTGACAATCTATTTATATGCACAGACAATGGGACAGCGAAGAATGTTGTATATTCGCATGTTTTACGTAGTTAAAAATATGCATTTATATCTATCTCTATTCACAGGTGGGACACAGGGACACAACTACAATGGCGCGTAACTAATATGGCGCGTAACGACTTACGCACGCGGGGGGGATTGGGGGGCGCGAAGCGCCCCACCAACTAGGTGTTGGGGTGGCGCGAAGTGCCACCCCAACAGCTAGTATTATATATATTATATATATATAATATATAAATATATAAAGCGTTTTCAGCTGTATCAAGGCTATTTTATCAGGTTGAAAATTAATTGGCGTAACCAAGGTTCTATTTTGGAAATGTATTTATCGGCTACTTCATTTTCACAAGGGAGGTAATTCATATTGTGGCGCTTCATAGGGAGGAGACCGGCAAATCGAATTTAAAATTACTATACAATTAAACTAAATTTCTTTTATTTCTTTTTTTTTATTTTGACACTAAACTTACGTCGTTATTTTTGTCCATTTTCATGAAATGATCCGCTACATGTACTGGTAGAATGTTTGCCAATAATTTTTTATTATAGGCCTGAAGATGCTCCATTTCTTCTTTTTCCTCTAGAAAAACAAATAAATCTTGAATATTTGTATATATATATATATATATATATATATATATATATATATATATATATATATATATATATATATATATATATATATATATATATATATACTTGTGTAAAATATCCTTAGTTTTAGATAAGATATGCAATTTGGTACTCTGAACAATAAATTGCGAACAATCCTTTTATTTAACAATCAAGTTTAGACCTGGCTTATCGATGTCAATATTTTGTAGTTTATTTAATTGTCAAACATTTAGTGGTAATGAACTGTAAATAAAAAGCGACCCGGCTCAATAGTTACTGAAACTCTCAAAAACGGAATTTTGATACCGATAGATACATGAAAAGAATTGGAGTTTTGTACTGATTTCAAATAGATGATTTTCATCAAGTTTAGTTTTAAACATCAAAAGCTACGAGCCTAAGAAAATTTGCCTTATTTTCGTAATAAGAATTTACATTTACATAATGAAAATTAAACCATCAGATTCAGTGTTTTAGAAAACCCTACTGTAGATGTTTCAAGCTCCTGTCTCCAAAATGGAGCCCCCTCCCACGCTAATTTTTCCAAAGTCATCCGATAAAATTTTCAGATAGCCATTTTATTCAGCATAGTCAAAAAATCGAATAACTACGTCTTTGAGGATAACTTAATCCCCCACAGAGCCAAGGGGGAGGGCGGCAAGTAAAGACATTTGCCTATTGTTTACATATAGTATTGGTTATTGGGAAGTATGCAGACACTTTCAGGGGAGATTTTCTCTGATAAGGGGTTGGGTGGAAGAGGTTACATCGGAGGATCTTTCCGTTGAGAAATTTTTTGTGGGCGAAGGGATTTATTTATGAATGGGGCTTCGGATTTCCCAGTATTATTTAAAAAAGGATCATAAGTTAATTAAAAAAACATTTTTCTTCAACTGAAAGTACGGAGCAACATTAAAACTTAAAACGAACAGAAATTATTACGTATATGAGGGAGTTTGCCCCTTAGTCAATACCTCGCTCTTTATACTAAAGTTTTTTCCAGTACTTTCAATAGAGCTATTTATTCTAATTAAACAGCATTGATAATTAGCGGTCATTCTTAACGAATTGGAAAAACATTTGAACTTTAGCACGAAGAGTGAGATACCCATCAAAAACTGTAAGCCTTGATTCTAGAAAAAGAGGAAAACGGTCCCAAAGGGCAAGTGATCTTGATGAAAATCACACAATAAATTCAACAAATCAGATACCCAAATTGCAATAGTTTCAAGGTCCTATTCACAAGAATTTGCAAATTTATATTTTTACCAATAAGAACATATGTTTGTTTTTGCCCAGGAGTGATCATATCAAACAAATAGCCCCACAAAAATCGGAAAACGGCTCAATTGAACGGATATTAGAAATTGTAGTGTCCTGTTTAAGCATTCCAATGATTTTTCAACAGTGAAGATATTTGGTTACACAAAGCTATAATTTATCTCCCCCGAAGAAGGCAATTTGCTGCTAATTGCGAATTTTTAAATAGTCAATCGAGTTACAATTACCAGCTTTCCAGCTACAAGGAGAGTAGGATCGTGCGGTGGTATATTCGCTCTTGAAGAGTCATTTAGGTCTTACAAAATAAATGGTGAATATGAACATTTATTTTAATGCTTTATATAACAAAGCTGATTAACTTGATGAGTGATAAAATAATAATGGGCAATAAAATATAATAATGGACAATAAAATAATGGATAATAAATATATAATGGACAATAAAATAATGGATAATAAAATAATGGACAGTGGTGAATAATTCCCCTGCTCTCAGCTATTATAGAGAAGAACAACTAATTTATTGTTTTGGTGTGGGGGGGGGGGCTAGCCTGATACAGCTAACAGAAAACTGTCTAAGGAGGGGGAGGTGAAAAATAATTTTATTCTCCCTTCACCAAACTCTGCATGAATTTGGATGCTGCGGGATGATAGCTTTCGTCTTACTGAAGGAAGTGTTTTTTGTGACATAAGATATCAAATTCATATGTTTAGCAGTATCAAAGGTATAGAGGTGGGGGTATCATGATAGGCCTCTGGTAATTTTGCCAAAGAGAGGAGGTATGTCACCAGGAACTTTGTTTTTATTCATGTTTAAATTGAAACATTGGGTTTTGTGTGTATTTTTACTGATCAAACATTCGTGAGAACAAACTATAAATAAGCCCACAAATGGCTCTTTACAAAAAAATCTAATTTTGTTCCTAGTGTTTTACGAGCTACTGCTCAAACATAAAGACAATTAATTCAAAATAAGAACATATTGTTTGAAGCAGAATTAAACTTTAGCACAAAGAGTGGAGATTGAGGAGGGGTTTACATTCAGGGGTTACCTCCTTTACATTCAGAACAATAACCTTTCGTTTTAAGTTGGAATATCGTTCTTAATTTTATTTGAAGAAAACTGTTTTTTTGTTTAATCTTTAGGGAGGATTAAATGAATTAAAGGTTGGTTCTTAGACGCAAAATTAAAAAAAAATCTCCTAGTTAGTTCTTAAGACCTTATTTGTGAGAAGAATTCCTCCTACTCTAGAAAATTGTAATATTAAACCATTTTGTCCACTCTCTGGAATGAGTTTAAACATAATTAAGCCGGAAATGGTAGTAGGTTAGCCCTACCCCTAATAAACTCATTGTGTCCCTTCAATATCTTTTAAGGGGTATCTAAAACTTATATTTGACAAAAAACTGTAGTTTTGATCTCCTAACTGGCTAGTTGCCCCTTTTTTTGGACAAACTTCCAGTGCTTTTTTACTGTATATATCCCTAGTTAAATGTGTAGTTTTGGCAATTCAACTATAGTTTTTGTAGGAAGGGCAGGAAAAAATAAAAAACCAGATGAATTGCATGAAAAATATTAAAAATAAAAAATCGTACGAAACTGCGTATTTTCGAATGCTAACTCTTTTTTAGTTTTAACAACCACGTAGTACTTTTTTTTTATATTGAGTCTATGTTTTATTAAACGTGCAGTTTGGTTGGTCAGATACAAAGAAAAGAATATTCCAGTGTCAATGCCATGTTGTAAGAAAAAAGAACAAAAAAAACAAACAATATAAGTGCACTCTTTGAGACTATTAAAGATATTAAGGGTACTTTTGTCAGATCTACCTTGGTATTTAAACTGCACACAATGTGATAACTGTTTAACAAGGCAATCATAAAAATGAAAAATTTTAATTACTTCTTGCTGAAAAAAAGTTTACTGAGATAAAGATTAATTTGTTCTTCGATATAAATTATGACAGAAAAACTATCATTGCTTTAAATTCTTCTTTGATAATGATTTATCACCAAAGGCATGTAAGGATTTTGCAATAATCCACGTCCAGGGCAACCATAATTTATATTAGTCCATTAAATCAACTATTGGTGTAGAACCTTTATGCGTGGTATCAGTTAGTGTTGCTGTCTAGAAGTTCCAATAAAAAATTTCCGACTATGTAAAATAAGTAAAAGTTTATTAATATACAGCATGATAAGAATAAAAGTTTGAAAAGTGGATTATATAGTTATTTTTTTCCTATTTTCAAATTTAGAAATGAAATTCTAAGAATCATTGCATACATACAATTGAGAACAAGCAGTACATGTCCATTGATTGAAGCCTCGTCCAAATCATTTGTCTGTATCTCTTCTTAGGACTTGAATTTGTATAAGAAATGTTAAAATATATAGTTAATAAAAAAATGTAAAACATTGTTAGAAGAATGAAGGAAAAGGTTAAAATAACTAGTCCTCTATTGTCTTGTCAACTGGTGTAAAATTACGACTTAATAAAGGAAAAAGATGGAATTAAAACGTGCAAGAGGACATACTGACCAGTCGCTTGCAACTTCCACAAAAAGTCCAGTCTTGAAGTGGCTTCAGTCTGCTGACCATGCATGATTAAAGCCAGAGCAGTGATGATTAATACCACTGCAATAAGCAATGAATTGGGAACTCCAATTGATGATGATGATAATCTGTAAAATAAATGAAAGAAAACAGAGGGCTTAAATTCAGAACAAACAAGCAAGTTGTATCTATTTTTAATTCTACTACTAAGAATGAGAATCTCTTTCTCTCTCTCTCTCTCTCTCTCTCTCTCTCTCTCTCTCTCTCTCTCTCTCTCTCTCTCTCTCTTTCTCTCTCTCGGAGGGACAACATTTTTCATACGCACCATGATACGTACCATACGGCAGAAGAGATGACGACATTGAATATTTTTGAAATTACAAAGTGATTGAGCGACCAATTGCATTTGATAGCTTCTCTCTATGCTAATTGGCTTTATTTACACACTGGTTCAGCCAACAGGCCTCAAGTTGACCAAGGTGTCTTACAATATGTAACACAAAATATTCAAGGACTTGGACTGCTGAATTTAAATACCGTCAAGGACAAGATTGGTATTTTCGAGCTAGTATAGTTAAAAACAATAAATTCTGTTTTCTGCTTTTTGACCTTTAGTCCTATTTTTCTTTGTAAGACCACAGGACCTGAAAGATTCTTTATTAGACCCCTTAGTGTACTCTTCAAAGGAAACAAGTCATCCGTACAGTAAATACAACTTTTATCCAAGCCCTCCAAAAAAATATCCCTCGAACACCTCTAGTTAAAAATTAAATCATAGCATTCAAGATGATAGGACTAGCAGCAAATCCTTAACGAACACCTTTAAAAAGTTAAATGGGCTCAAAAGGTTTTTGCTTGTGGTGATTGACAATTATTTCTCCTCCTAAATCTAAACGAACATGCAAGTGGGAGCAAAAATCATGAAGAAGGGTAATGTTGGTGCCATTATGGAAGTTTTTTACCTCGTCAGAACGTCAACAAATTCTGTCTATCTTTTTCAAATTTTGTAAGTATGTTCTTCGCGTTCCTATTGGTCACGTAACAGTTAAATCTCCAAACATTACGGAGTTTTTGAGGTATGTGATAAGATGGATGCCTTAGAAGGTAGATTCAGACAGCGATATGAGTCAGTCGTAGATTTTCCGTTGGGGTGTATTAGTCGATTTTGAGTTATTGTTAGTGTGTTTTTTAGTGTTTGTAATGATAAGTTTTTTATTATGTAAATTTCTTTTCCATACTCCTCGAAGTACATTTTTGAATGTATAGAAGGTTCAATTATTATTATTATTATTATTATTATTATTATTATTATTATTATTATTATTATTATTATTATTATTATTATTATTATTATTATTATTATTATTATATATTATTAGTAGTAGTAGTAGTAGTAGTAGTAGTAGTAGTAGTAGTAGTAGTAGTAGTAGTAGTAGTAGTAGTAGTAGTAGTAGTAGTAGTAGTAGTAGTAGTAGTAGTAGTAGTAGTAGTAGTAGTAGTAGTAGTAGTAGTAGTAGTAGTAGTAGTAGTAGTAGTAGTAGTGGTAGTAGTAGTAGTAGTAGTAGTGGTAGTAGTAGTAGTAGTAGTAGTACTAGTAGTAATAGATAGCTATGAATAAGCTTTTCTATAAGATTCCAATCTCAATCAAGATGTTCTTGAATTTCTCTCATAGCCTTACAGATGTTAATGAACATCTCTTTAAACAAAATGGTTGTTTTTAAGTGCTCCACCTATCTAGTCTAACAAAAAATTTTCAATCTTATTCTTTTGTCCCTGTGATAAGATTACATAAAAAAAAAACTAGTTTTTTTAACTGAAAGCAAGGAGCGACATTCAAAACTTAAAACGAACAGAAATTACTCCGTATATGAAATGGGTTGTCCCCTCCGCAATCCCTCGCTCTTTACGCTAAAGCTTTTAATTGTATTAAAAAGCAGAATTGTGGCAAAGAGTCAAACTTTAGCGTAAAGAGCGAGGGATTGCGGAGGGGACAACCCATTTCATATATGGAGTAATTTTTGTTCGTTTTAAGTTATGAATGTCGCTCCTTACTTTCAGTTAAAAAAACTAGTTTTTTTATGTAATTTCTGAACGTTTTTGAATTAATGCATGTTTGATTTTGGCTCTCCACACATAAATTATTAAAATGAAATTTGCATATTAATTCCTTTTTTGGCTAAATGGCTTTCTCTTAGTTTTGATCAGACGATTTTGAGAAATAAGGGATGGGATAGGAGGCCTAGTTGCCATGCAGTTTTTCGGTTACATAAAAAGGCAACTATAAATTTTTATTTTTAACGAATTTTTCTATTAATAAAAAATATACGTAACTTAAAAATTATCTTACGTAACAAACTTTTATATTCTTTAATTTTGATTATGTATATGAGAGGGTTTGTACCCTCGTTAATGCCTCGTTCTTTGCACTAAATCGTAAGTTTTGTCCCAATTCTTTAAGAATGACCCCTGAATCAGAAAAGCCGTAGAATAAATAGTTGAAATTACTAAAAATATTATAGCATAAAGAGCGAGGTATTTATCTCCTCCTAAATACCTCGCTCTTTATGCTAAAGCATTTTTAGAACCCCTCATATTTTAGAACCCTCTGTTCTCCCATGACATATTTCTCCATGGAAAGATCCTCCCACATAGCCCCCTCCCCTCAACCCCACCCCCAAAACCAAAAAAAAATCCCCTGAAACCGACTGTACACTTCCCAATAACCATTATTATATGTAAACACTGGTCGGAGTTTGTAACTTGCAGCCCCTCCCCCAGGGACTTTGGGGGAGTAAGTCATTCCCAAAGACATAGTTATTATGGTTTTTGACTATGAGGAACAAAATGGCTATCTCAAAGTTTTGATCTGTTGACTTTGGAGAAAAAATGAGCGTGGGAGGGGGCCTAGGTGCCCTCCAATTTTTTGGTCAATTAAAAAGGGCACTAGAACTTTTCATTTCCGTTAGAATGAGCCCTCTTGCGACATTCTAGGACCACTTGGTCGATACGATGAAAAAAAAAAATAAACACGCACCCGTGATTTGTCTTCTGGCAAAAAATACGAAATTCCACATTATTGTAGATAGGAGCTTGAAAATTTTACTACAGGGTTCTCTGATACGCCGAATGCCATGGTGTGATTTTCGTTAAGATTCTGTGACTTTTAGGGAGTGTTTCCCCTATTTTCTAAAATAAGGCAAATTTTCTCAGGCTCTTAACTTTTGATGACAAAGACTAAATTTGATGAAACTTACATATTTAAAATCAGCATGAAAATCTGATTCTTTTGATGTATATTTTAGCATCAAAATTTCGTTTTTTAGAGTTTCGTTTACTGTTGAGCCGGGTCGCTCCTTACTACAGTTCGTTACCACGAACTGTTTGATTACTTGCTTCAATAATTTGCTTGAAAATTGCAGAGTGTTTAGGTAAAATCCTAAAAAATTAACTACTTCTTTCAAAGTTCCTAGACAATTTCCTTTAACAGGTATGTTGTACAAATGACATAGGGCTAAGTTTAGGGAGTGACCTCCACAGTTAATATAGAGTGCAAGGGGAGAAATTTAAAAGAGTATAGTAGCCGGAACTTGAAACTGGCCGCTCATAGATGAAGCTCTATCATAACCCTGCCCCCTTTAGCATTTTAATTGCTTCCCGTTCCAACTAAGGTATGTATCAACCAACCAAGGTCTGCTATCAACCAATTGTTTGAAAAAGTCTATAATTTTTATTTCTCTTTTAACATGATGGTCGACTAATTAACAAACAGTGGTATAGACTTTTATATAAAAACGTGCTTTAAATCAAGTTCAAATCAAGTACTTGGCAGTTGTCTGGCATTGTTCACAACTGTGTTTTCACGAAACGAAAATTCTCTTGTGGTGATTACAAAAATGTGGAATTTTTGTATTTTTTGCCAGAAGACAGATCAAGGATACGTATTTATTCGTTTGTTTGTTTGTTTTGTTTTTTCTGTTTTTTTTCCAGGGGTGATCGTATCGACACAGTGATCCTAGAATGTCGTGAGAGGGCTTATTAGTAAACTTTTTAAATAACCAAAAAATTGGAGGGCAACTTGGCCTCCTCCCCCACCCCTTTTTTCTCAAAATCGTCCAATCAAAACTAAGAGAAAGCCACTGAGCCAAAAAAAAAATAATATGCAAAATTCTTTTTTTTCTGTTTTAAAAAGTAGAGTTAAGGAAAAGAGTCAAACTTTAGCGTAGGGAGCGGGGCGTTGGGGAGGGAACAGCCCCTTTCCTATATGGGGTAATTTCTGTTCGTTTTAAGTTTTAATATTGCTCCTTACTTTCAGTTAAAAAAACTGATTTTTTTTTATTTAATCACAATAAGATTTACTGACTTCGTAGCCAGTAAAAACCTTTTGAGAGCCTTGTAAATTAGTATTGTGTTTTCGACAGGGTTCTTGTTGCTAGAGTTACTGAGACAAGTTTACAAAGAGTTCGTAAATATAATCAAGGACTTTAAAAGGAGGAAGTAAAGATATCTTTACAATGATGAAATTGACCGCTAATTCTGCAGAATATTTGTCAGATATTATGCTAGAAGTCATAAGTCAGTAGAATAGCTGGGAGACTGGGAGGGAGAATGTACAAGACAGGAAAGTACACACTGATATACTCTTGTAACAGATGGGAGGGAGAATATATAAGGGGGAGGATTTTAAAACTTGGGTTTAAGGTGGAGACGATGCCATGGCTCCTTTTATGCTTAAACATTTTTACTCCACCTACGCCAACAAAAGTACCATTTTTGGTGCCATATGGCACTTTATCATTGTGTTATCAACACCGATTTTTGATCTGATTTGAAATAATGAGATTTGAAATATCTCTATACAATTTTGCAGTAACCTGATAGTTTTGCCAGTTAGTAAACGATTCATGGAAAACTTATGGGGGATGGGAGGGGTAAATATAGAAGAGGAGGATCGTAAAACTCGGTTTAAGGGTATTCCACCGCAGAAATTATGATAGAGAATCCTTTTCATTCTTCCCAGATTTTTCATTTTGCACCCAGAGTGCACTTTTTGGAGGCCGTGTGGCACTTATACTGAGTTTATAAAAAGTAATTAGACATAAAATCAAGTTTTAAACGTTCACCTAAGCAGTTCTCTAAGATGTTCCAGAGCCGTACTAATAGCGAAGAAAAAATAAGGACGCATCAGTGCTATCCACGTACAAAGAATAATTTTACTTATCGTTCATAGGCTTTTTGACATTTCAGTTGAACATTCCAAGTTTTGATCTGATGTCATTTTTGACGAGTTCTGTTTTTTTTTAATGGTGTTTTTTTCCCCAAAAGGCATTAAAAATAACTTGGGTTTAAACTTTTGGTTACTATGGGCCATGGACGAATGTTTAATGGGTTGGGAAAAAGCATATAAGTAAAATAATAATTTTACTTATCGTTCATAGGCTTTTTGACATTTCAGTTGAACATTCCAAGTTTTGATCTGATGTCATTTTTGACGAGTTCTGTTTTTTTTTAATGGTGTTTTTTTTTCCCAAAAGGCATTAAAAATAACTTGGGTTTAAACTTTTGGTTACTATGGGCCATGGACGAATGTTTAATGGGTTGGGAAAAAGCATATAAGTAAAATAATAATTTTACTTATCGTTCATAGGCTTTTTGACATTTCAGTTGAACATTCCAAGTTTTGATCTGATGTCATTTTTGACGAGTTCTGTTTTTTTTTTAATGGTGTTTTTTTTCCCAAAAGGCATTAAAAATAACTTGGGTTTAAACTTTTGGTTACTATGGGCCATGGACGAATGTTTAATGGGTTGGGAAAAAGCATATTTGTCAAAAAAACAAATGATCTTCATAACATGATTTGGTACCAGTAATAATTCTAATGTGAAACGTGTCGGGAAATTGTGGTTTTATTTTATGTACGATAATTATTTGTAAAAAAAAGATTAGATAACAGTAATGTACTTTTAATAGTGATTGGTGAAGTTCAGAGTGATATTAATTGTTTAAAAATCAGTTACAAGGCTTACTTACTCTGTGAAAGAAGTTCCAAACGTATCCGTAAATACCACAAACATCAATACTAGATAAACTCCAACAATGGTGCCCAGAACCACTGTCCGTAGACCTGTAGTCAATTGTTGGAATGCTGCACATGATATTATCACCAACATTACACACAAGTGAAAATACTAAAAAAAAAGAAAAAAAAACAATTATGTTTTGAAGACATTAAGCCCTTGTTAGAAACACATAAGAGTGACCTTAATCAAACATAACAATGGTGTCCAGAACCATTGTCCGTAGTCAATTGTTATATCCAGTCAATTGTTATTGACTTCATCCTATAGTCAATTGTTGGAATGCTGCACATAATATTATAACCAAAATTACACACAAGTGGAAATACTAAAAAAAACAACTATGTTTTGAAAACATAACGCCCTTGTTAAAAACACATAAGAGTGACATTAATCAAACATGGAAAATAGTGGTGTCATTTTAATGAAACTTTCAGGGATGGATACATTGTGTTTTTTATTTTATTAGTTTTTTATTTTACACCCATCATATTTTCAAAAAAAAAATCAATTAGGCTTAGAAACCATTTCTTCCAGAGTTCAGACAAAGACTTTTTAGATCAAATTGTTTCTATTTAATATAAATAAAAAAAATATAAATCATGCTTCTCTGTGCAAAAGGCGCACGTTCAGCGCCTTTTATTTAACAATTCCTCTTAATCACGTGTAATGAATCTGATTTCACTCTTCAACAAAACGGCATTTCTCATCGAAACAATTCAGCATCTAATAAATCACCTCTTTCAAACAGTTCGTGGTAAAGAACTGTAGTAAGGAGCGACCCGGCTCAATAGTAACCAAAACTCTAAAAAATGGAATTTTGATACCAATAGCTACATCAAAGGAATCACATTTTAATGCTGATTTTAAATGTATAAGTCTCATCAAGTTTAGTCTGAGAAAATTTGCCGCATTTTAGAAAATAGGGGAAAACACCCCCTAAAAGTCATAGAGTCTTAACAAAAATCACACCATCAGATTCAGCGTATCAGAGAACTCTGGTATAGAAGTTTCAAGCTCCTATCTACAAAAATGTGCAATTTTGTATTTTTTGCCAGAAGACAAATCACGGATGCGTGTTTATTTGTTTGTTTTCTTTTTTTTCAGGGGTGATCGTATCAAATCACTCGTCCTAGAATGTTGCGAGAGTGCTCATTCTAACGGAAATGAAAAGTTCTAGTGCCCTTTTTAAGTAACCAAAAACATTGGAGGGCACCTAGGCCCCCTCCCACGCTAATTATTTTCCCAAAGTCACCGGATGAAAAAATTAAGCGTAGTCGAAAAACCTATTAACTATGTCTTTGGGGACCACTTACTCCCCCACAGTCCCCTTGAGAGGGGCTACAAGTTACAAACTTTGACCAGTGCTTATATATAGTAATGGTTATTGGGAAGTGTAGAGACTTTTTCAGGCGGATTTGTGGTTGGGGGGATGGGTTGAGAAGAGGGGGATATGTAGGGGGAACTTTCCATCGAGGAATTTGTCATGGGAGAAGAAAATTTCCATGACGGGAGCGCAGGATTTTCTAGCATTAATAAAGTAAAAAAAAACAACGAAAAAGTAAATATGAAAAAGTTTTTTCAACTGAAAGTAAGGAGAAGCATTAAAAATTAAAACGAACAGAAATTATTACGCATATGAGGGGCTCACCTCCTCCTAATAATTCACTCTTTACGCTAAAGTATTTCTAGTAATTTCAACTATTTATTCTACGGCTTTTGTGATTCAGGGGTCATTCTTAAGGAATTGGGATCAAAATTTAAGCTTTAGTGTAAAGAGCAAGGTACTGACGCGGGGGTGATCCCCCTCATATATGTAATAAAAACATGAGAACACAAAAGTGCGTTACGTAAGCTAATTAATAAGCTACGTATATCTTTTACTAATAAAAACATTCGTAAAAAAGTTCTAGTTGCCTTTTTAAGTAACCAAAAATCGGAGGGCAGCTAGGCTTCCTCCCCCACTCCTTTTTTTCTTAAAATCATTTTATCAAAACTATGAGAAAGCCATTTAGCCATTTAGCCATTAGCCTAGTTTTTTACTGTTTTATATAGTAGAGTTGAGAGAAAGAG